>NW_013667069.1:154103-174814 GCF_000517525.1 Limulus polyphemus
TGTCATGTTAAACTTGTATTAAAGTTTTTTTTTCATTACCCATTTAAGCCGTCTCCAGCCATTATTATTCCCTGCTATGTTGTGTGGATCGTGCTGCCTCCTTTCAGGGTTCTTGTTCCTGTTTGTTTATTCATGGTGTCCCTCTGTTTTATGTGATCTTTCATCTGTTACCCTCACTGGTTAATTTTGTCAACTTGTATGACTTGTATATTCTGGCTGTCCATAGAGGATTGCTGTCTGCTCAATGTTTATTTGCACCAAATTCATCATCTATGTCTTTAGCAGCTAGAATCTGATGGCCTTTAGAGGAGATTGTTCAATCCAATACATGTACATCTCCTAATATGTTTATCACACATTCACTACAGGACCTGGCTTGCCTTCCTCAAGCGGGTATCATCTTCCTCCTAAGGCAGTTTTATACATGTCTATTTGTCTTTGACTAGGGTAAGTTGACATATTATTATTATTAATTCTTAGATCATTTTCACTAAACTCCATCATATTTCACGATCCCACCTGGTTAGGTATGTTTCATATTATATTAGCTCTAATTATCAATATTTTTATAATGCACACTGTTCTGATGGGGTTTTTCTGCAAGACCACTGGCAGCTTGTCCAGTGGTATGTGTATATATATAGTTTTTTTTTATCAAATGTTCCTTGTTTTTTTATGTGAAGTACCGTCACTTGTGGACTTCATGAGTAAAGTAGATAGGGATTTCTGCCTATTCCTACTGATTCATGATTCTTGTAATATGGGTCTTTCTGCTTTTCAAAATAGGATAACACAGACATCCATTGCATTGTCTCCAGTGTGTTGTCCCTCTGTACTCCCCAATGCAAATCTCCTCCCTTTCTCTTCTAGTGGAGCACGTGAGTCCTTACCTCTTCCAGTTCCTAGTTACTGGAGTAGTGGACTGAGGAGGTTTCCTCCTGAGTGGGTTTTTGTACTACCAACACGAATTAAAATTTATAGATCGTGAGTATCCACATGAGTACATACTCATTATAGTACCGAAGAATAACGAATTATTCAGGATCCAAGGTGCTTCATTTGGATGTGTTTTTGCTCAGTGGACTGCACTTGTTGATCAAATATTTTCTTATGCAAGGCACTTCCACTGGATGTGTTTTTGCTCAGTGGACTGCACTTAACACAACTAACCATATCTCAAGGTGCTTCCCCTTGATGTTTTATACCTGGATGAAATGCACTTAAGTATCCAAGGCTCTTCCCCCTGGTTTTGCAAGGGCAGACCACACTTGTTAATTCTATATCTCATGAACGGCACTACCACCAGACGTTTCTGCCCAGTTGGACCCTACTTGGCAGGATCTGTCATATCGATAAGCTTTTCCAAGATGTTTGTGCCCAGGCAGACAACTCTTGTTGATTTCACAATATTATACAAGTACTTTCACTGGATGTATTCTGCTTGGATAAACCGCACATAACATAATCTGTCGAATCCCAAGATGCCTGAATGGACTGCATTTGACACATTGTATCCAAGGCATTTCCACTGTAGATTTTACCCAGTTGGACCACATTTTGTTTTATTCTGATGTGAGTCAGTTGTTTCATACATAATACAATCATGCTGGCCAATTCAGTTGCACCTGTATTGGTGTTCTGCTTTTGATTTCTGGACACGGAGCATGCCTGTTCTAAAAGTAGTGCTATACCCCTCAGATGTGCTTTTCCTTCATGATTTTGCATAAACAGGGTGTCACTTTCTGATTCCTTGGTTACTTATGCACCTTCACCTATGCAGTGTAGGATTCTAGTTCTGGGTGAGAGGAGGTAAGACCATTTCAGAAGTTAGCATTTTCTTACCCTGAAAATGTATTTCAAATAGGTACTTACTTTCTTTCACCCACTTCCCACCCTTCATTCCCACTGATGTGCCAGTGTATCTGATGTGTAACTACCAATTCTCGAAAATGTGAGGTTTGCTCTAGAATAGTAGAGGGAGCTATCTGTGCCAGTATAGATGATACAACATGATTGGTGGAGAATGATCACATGATCAATAGATGTTTAAAAGAAAAATGGTACAAATTGAAGGATATAAAAGACTAGTGCACTTTTAGTACACACTTTTGGCAATGTTTATAGGACAGACCAGGATGGAGATAGCTCTAGGTGAGAGGAGATAAGTACTTATCGGAAATAAATTTTCAGTGTAAGAAAATTTTAAGGTTCAGATTATTACAGGTTTTGTACTACATTGTGTGTATGATGAATTTTCAGGTAGAACGGTTTAGGATTTAAAATATAATAACTTAATTCTAACTTATTATACCTAAAGATGGTTTCCTCTGCTTTTCATATACTTTCAGCATCACTTTTGCCACATTAATTCTTTTTTTCATCACTTTACATATTCTGGAGCCATAAATTGTTAAACCAATTTTACATATTAATTCTAACTGTATCAATAATTTCAACTCAAAAATATTTTGTAACTAATATATATATGTTTTTTAACATTTATGTAATTCATGGAAGAAAAAACTTTATCCTGCACATCTCTGAGTAGTTTTGCCTGTAAACAATGCACTGTTGACTCCATAAAAAAAATGTTTAGTCTATCCAAAAGAATAGTCTTTTGTATTAAGCACTTATCACCCCTTAAAAATATTTTTCTTGAATATCAAATGTTTCTCTTGTTTTTTTTTTTGCAAAGTTTTTGTACATGCTTTAGCAGCTACCATTCTATGATCATTTTACTGATGAAACACAGCTGTGGAAAGAGATATAAAAAGAGATACAATGGAACTTCAGCCAACAAGGTAATCAAAATCTACAAAACATACATATGTCCAATAATTGAATATGCATGTCTGGCATGGATCAACATAGCACTAGGACTCATTAATATATTACAAACATGCATGTTATTAGTCTATGTTCTTTGGTGGATTATTTAATTAAATAAGATTTATTCAATGCACTACTACCATTAGTATAAAATATGTAGGCTTAAGTATAATTGACAGCAAGAAAAAAAGAAGATTGGGTAAGAAATTTATTTATTGTTTTTCTTGTTTATTCTCTATCTATTATTATAAAAGTAACTAAAATATAAAAAGTAGGGATCTTTTTAGGTTAGTAGTTAGACACAGTTCGTAGAGCAATCAAAAGGGCAATAAAGCAATAAAATTTAATTATAAATTGATATATACTGTTAAGAGTTTAAAGTTACTTAGGATAAACTAATGTAGTTTCATGTTACAATTTGAAATCATTATGGAAAGAGAAAAAGAGTAATTTAGATTTATTTAAATTTTTTTTGGTGGTTACGAGTTCAGTCAAATTGACTGATCCCGTTTTGAGTTAGGGTAGAGAAAATAACAGATGAAATATAAACTTTTACTGGAAAAAAATGTTTATAATGTACTTAGGAGGTTTTAGGGATTGCAGAAAGGAAATTTGAGATTTTTCAGATGAGGAAAAGTCTTTTTAATCTTAACATGAAAATTACTTTGTACACAGACTATTCAAAACAAATACTCAATATATTCATGGACAAATAATTTTTTTAAATTTATTAAAAAACCATCATTCACATTGCTCTGACCTTTACTTGTACAACCTTCCCTATTCTTACTTCAATCTTGGTTCCTATTCTGTCGACCTTGGTTGGACATTATTCAGCCAGATGTCACCAAAATGTCTTTAAGCATGACATTTGTCAGGTACATTGTCTCAGCCCAGAAATTGACTCCACATGTTGTATCTTTCCTAGTCCAATTCACCTTCTTCTTTGTCCATGTAACAATATTTCTTTCCCTATTCTTCAAATGGTTGTTTGACAAAGGCTTGTCCACTTTAACCATGTCTAGTTATATGGCAGTCTTATTGAACACCTTTTGTTTCTCCAGGTTTTATCTTCCCTTGTCATTTCCTCCTTTCTCCACTCTTTTTGAGTTGTGTGTCCTCCATGTTCCTTTGAACTGCCTCATTAGGATCTTAGAGTGGTCCTATATACCTTTCCCATTCTCCCTATGAACCTTTGTCTTCATGTTCCATCTACCATTTCTTCCTCAAGACTTATTTTCTTCTCCTCCTTATTGGTGGATATCGTTGATCAGATATTTCTGCCTTTCAAGTTACCTGCTTTCTCTACCATTCTTCTTATGTCATACTATATCCTGACTGGTCCTTCTTCCCTCAGACCTATGCTGCCCATGAAGGCTGTTTGGCTTTCACATCCATTTCCTTAACTTCCTTCTCTCTCTGATACTCCCATTCTGATTGGCTTCTTTGTCTAGTTCATTCTTTACAATGTTATATGGTATGTACTACTTCCTTTCGAGGTTCAAGTCCTGACTTTTATTCCCTTGAACCCTTCCATTTCCTATGATCTATCCATGTCACATTAACTGGTTGGGTTCATCAACTCGTTAGGCTGGCATATTCTTTTTTATCCATGGTAGGTCTCCATCTTCATGATGTTTTCATATCACCATATATTTGGCTTCTTGCCTTAGCCATCTTCTGGAGGAAGATTATCCAGGTTGGAACATGGACTACTCCCAATACCTTTGTCTCTCATTATCTTTATGATCTAGCTGTATCTTCCTCTGGTGGATATCATCTCCCTTCCATGGCAATTCTACACACATCCATTTACCTTTGACTGGGGTAAGTCTTATCACTTCATATATGCTTTAATTTTCAGCAACCCTAGTTTTAACCACTGATAACAGTATCTCACTCTGTGATGAACGTTGCCTGGTAAGGTATTCTTTGCCTCAAGCCTGCAGTATTTACTGATTGTGCTATAACATTCACTGTAGAGATGGAGTGTTTCTTCAAGACTACTGGTGGCATACGCAATAGTGTGTGTGTGTGTGTGTGTGTGTTTCTAGATATAAATGTCACTCAGTGGTAGACCATCACTCATGGACTTCATGAGTGAAGCAGAAGGGGGTTTCTGCCCATCCCTGCCAACCCTTTGATTGAATATATTGGGGTCAATCTACTTTTCACAATAGGGAAGTGTGGACACTCATTATACTTTCTCTGATGTTATGTTCCTCTGGACTCCCTACCACCTGTACTTCATCTTTTTATCTTCCAGTAGAGCATGGGAGTCCTTACCAGTTCCCAGTTGCTGGGGTGGTGAAACATGGAGGTTTCCTCCTGAGTGAGTTTAGAAATATACTTTACCATACATACTCATGATTATTCACTCAGTGAGAAGAGAACAAAGTTGATTTCCCACCTTGATGTTTTTTTTCCAGGTGGATAGCTTTCATAAGGAAAATACTGAAAAAGAAAAGTTGGAGCTGGTCCAGCCTATGTGGGATCCTCCTTGTAATAACAGGTTCAGGATGACACCTCCCTGTTCCTATGGTTGTGTGCAGTAGAGGCCTCTCTTCTTGTTAATTCTGGTTGCAGGAAGTTCATTACCTTCTCTTACAGTTGAGCTAGGGAGACTTCATCTGCTTTGTAATACAGGCAACAGGATGTTTTTGTACACTGCTCCTATGGTTAAGTGAAGGTTCCATGTCCTTCTTGTAATTCTGTATGCAAGGTGTCTTTTCCCTGCATTTACAGTTCAGTGTGTTATGATTTCTGCTTGTAATACCAGTTACGGTTGAGTTGAGGCAGTCCCATGACTCCGTAATGCTGGGTTTGTTGTACTTTTTACTCCTGCTGTTGTTTTGAGAGTTTGTCCAGATTCAGGCTGAAAGCTCACTTCCTCTTTGTAGTTCTGGTTGCGTGACATATAACACTTTATTTACTTACATTTGGAGTTGATGGGTACATATAACATGGTCCACGTGCCTTAGCCTTATGTTGATATTACAATATTTTTTCATCCTTAACCTCATACTGCCTAGGACAAGTTATGGAATCTCATCTGTCTAGTTGAGGTTGTGAATGCACATAGTTAATTCTGTTTATATTTTACAATGGACTGCAACTCTTAGAGCAAATTGCACTTGTGCACATCCATTTTTCCACCCATACGAAATTAATTTCCTACTTTCAGGGCGAAGAGCGTACTGGTTCTAGAAGTAGTGGAGTTTCCCAAAAGTGGGAGAGGAAGTAAGACTGCATCAGAAGTTAACATTTTTCTTACACTGAAAATGTATTCCCACTAGATACTCACCTCCTTTCACACACTTCCCACCCTTCCTTCTCACTGCTAATGCCTTATTTTGAAGCCTGCCAATTCTCGAAAGTGAGGATTGAGTGAGAATAGCAGAATAAGCTAATGAGCCAATACAGGTGGCACAATACTATTGGTGGAGAGTAGTCTAGTCACATGATACATACATGTTCAGAAATAGCACAAAATCAATAGGGTATATAGACTGGTGCACTGATTGTAAATATTTTTTAGCAGTGCTTAGAGGGCAGAATAATATCAAGATAGCTTTATGTAAAAGGAGGTAAGTACCTATCAGAAGTACATTTTCAGTGTAAGAAAAAGGTTAACATTGAAAGTTAATTTTAGGTCATAGTTGTAAACTTACGGAATAGTTTCCCAGATCATCAGTTTCGTAGATTTTATTTTAAGTTCTTTACAGAATTTGAAGGGTTTTTTTATAAGAAAGGTTACAAACCCTCCTAACTCTGCTATCTATCAGCACAATACAGAAACAGGACATCCAATTTCTCTCTCAAATTTTAAAATTCTTTCAACGTCTAAACATGATACTGAACGTCTTATAAAACAAACATTATACATAAAAACTTTTCTTCCATCCCTAAATAACACAATCTTCAATGTAATTAAACTTATTTTATCTATTTCACTTGTGCCTCAATTTTCATTTTCTCATGTTATATTTGTATAATTGTATTGTTTATTTCTTATGTATATATTTCTGTTGTAATTACAAATATTGTTTATTTGTTTTGTACCTCTAGATTACTGATGATGGAATTATGACAATTCTGAAACATTTAATAAATGCTTCCTGTTATCACGTTTATGTTTTGTTTTATCATTAACCTACTTTTTCTGAAAAATGTGTCGATAAATGTAACATGTTTATACTTTGGAATTCTACATTAGATGTAGTTCTTTTTGTTGAGCAAATTATTTTCTCCGAGTAATTTAAGCTGCTTTAAAATATTTTACATGTTTGTTGAAGGAGTATGAAGGGATACATTTAGTGTGTTTTTGGTATTTTAGCTGGTTGGACTTGGTGAGTGAGATGGTAATATCAGCTTCTGCCACTTTGACCTCTGTGTCCCTATGTTAAGTTTTTTGATAAAGTTTACAATTAGGAAATCTGGTTACCAAAAATAATAAAGGTAAACTTATTTTTAATTCTCTTAATTTCATCTTTTTAGGTTTTTAACTTCTATTTTAGCATAGTTTTAACTTTGACTTTCATTTTAGTTCTTTATGAATCACATGTTACTTTTGCCCCTTAGTGGCACAGCAGTATGTATGTGAACTTAAAACACTAGAAACTGAATTTTTATATCCTTGTGGGCAGAGCACAAATAGCCCATTATGTAGCTTTGTGCTTAACTACAAATAAACAACCAAACATGCTACCTTTAGTGTCACTAATTATTTTGTTCTTTTAATGTATAATTTTCTACCTTTAGGATTTTAAGTGAAACATCTGAAGAAATACTCGTATGATTTAGATCATGAAAGGCAAGGGAAAAGGAAAAGACTCAACAGATTCAAAAGAATGTCCTCTTCAGTTTCCAGATTTCACCCCCACTGAACATACAAGAGTTTGCCCTCGTTTTACAGCTGGTGTGTGTTTAGTTTTTTGTTGGTTTTTTTCTTTTGGCTTTTTCATATTTATTATTTGATGTAGAAGTAAACATGTTTTAATTTTCAATTATGAGAAAATGTTAATAGATTTCTTAAATCTAACATCCAGATTTGAAAATGTTAGTTATATATATACACACACACACACACACACACACACACAAACATAACATATATATATATCCTATTCAATACATTCAAGGAGTGACAACCAAAAACTATTCAGACCATTGAATTTTATGCTAAAGTTTATTTAGTGTCACAAAACTTCCTTGATATGAATTGTTTTATAAAAATTGTTTCTCGTACGAGTATATGTCCTGTTTTGCTTTCTTCATTGATATATTACTGAAGATTTATATGATATTATTTTTGAAAATATGGTCCAAATAGTTTTCTGGTCTGGATTAATGTGATGAATACTCTTAATAAATTTTAAAGTATTATGTTAAACCAATATTTTTTGTTATATTTATAACTTGTAAGTATTTTAATAATTGTTTTTTGTACAGTACTTCAAAGGACAGAAGAAATTGGTGTTGGTTTAGAAGATATTGATGCTCTACAGTTGGAAATTGAGACATTGTTAGTCTCTGTCACTAAACGACAAAAGCAGTTAGACCAGGAGATGAAAGTACTCATAAGTTGGCAAGAGAAGAAAACTCCTGGAAAATTGGTAATTTTACTGTTGGTGCTTTTATTTCAAAATTTGAGAAAAATTTTATAACAACCCACCTCAATACCATTCCTATCATTATCCAAGTATGAGAATTAACAATAATTTAATAAACACCTTTAGTTTTATTGTTTCCTTCAAACCCATGGTACATGATATAAGGGTATTTAAGGGTTACTCTGATAAGAAAAATTCCTGTGAAATGCATAGCAAAGTGGAGACCTTTAAAGTAAAATAGATATAACTAATTTTTACTTGTTTGTAGAGTACTCCCAAAAAAAAGTTCCCTGTTTTTACTCCAAGTGGACTGATAAAGTTGGTGCAGTGATACATTTCATTCTTTTAATTGGATTTTCTGCCTCTTGCTTTCCATCCCACAAACTGTATGAATGTCTATAAACATATAAGAAAGAATACCTGAAGTAAAGGTGAAAAATAATATTGAACAGTCTTTAATCCTTTGACTACGACCTACTTCTTTTGTAAGTAGGTATGTGATTCTCGTCAAAGTTCTTTACAAAAATGAAACTAGTTGATGAAATAGTTTTGAATTTGACTTGAACAGTCCTAAGATTATTTAGTTTTAGAAAAATAAAATATTTAATTTTGATTTTTTTATACTATTTATAATAAAAAATTCATTATTTAATGTAATTATTTGCACTCAACTCTGAATAGTTCACATTAAATGTGATTTTCATTTTGAGTATAAAAATACTTTCTTATCTCACAGTTTTCACATTTCATTTGCATCTAGAACCTCCTAAATGAATATCAAAAGTTTTTAAGGTAAATGTTTATATTTTGTTTTCCAATTTTCTCTATTATATCAGTAACTCCAGATATCATCATCAATATACAGTGCAATGAAATGTTTAAAATTAAGAAATGGAAGTATGTACATACCTTTTAGATTATTGTACAATAGATTTCAAACATCTTTTTGTCATATGCATAATTTCACGTTTTTATATTTTCACTTGCAGTTTATTTTTAATTTTCCTTTTCAATTCTTTGTATTTTATTCATATTGCCAACACCGCCAACATGTCCCCACAGTGCTCTGTTGTTATTATAGGGCGACTCTCATGCACAAATTCAAAACACCTAGGCTTGCACTTGCGAATGACACCATCTTGCTTAGACATTTTGGCAACCAAACTACAACAAGTTAAACATATAGAAATCATAAACATTTCAAATATGCATTTTGAAACACAAATAATACATAATTAAATACGATATGAATGTAAAACCTAAATGCAATCTAACTGTTTATCAAACTAATATATATATATATATATATATTTATATATAAGGCAAGAAATGCCAAACGTTACATACCCCTCAAGAGAACAATGAACTAAGGTTATTTTCTATTTCGTACTACAGATCCATACACAGGTACAGGTTTCTTCAGGCTACAACTGAAGAGTGCGAAATATGCTCTTTCTATTGGTTATAAACATGCCATTAAACTTCAAAGAATTTTAACCACAGTGTATCACATGACAGCAGAAATTGCAGTTTTAATTGCTATTTCAGATTTTTCTTTTTAAAATAAAGGAATAAAACTTAGATAATATAAAACCCATAATTATAACAGACTTGATAATAGTAATTTCATTAAAATATGTTTATAGTAAAGTGGTTTAATTAAATTTTGAGCTTAACTCAGTATAATCTCATGACATGTGCAGAAAGGGGTTTAAAGGTTGAGCGTGGTCAAAGGGTAAATGAACAGGTCAGCCTTAAAAAACTGGAGAAGAAAAATAATTAAATTCATACATTCATGATGTCAGAAAAACACATAGGTTCTAAAAGTCTTGATACAAGATTATAAAAACCCTATAACCCGAGTGCTTTCAAATGGTGGACCTTTCTTCTTCAGAGGCAAACTGGGAAATTCATATATTTTCATAAATCTTTGACAAAAAAAAATTATAAAACATAAAAATTGCCCTAAATATAAAATAATATTGAACAAATGGACATAGAATGACTACTTCTTTCATTACTTGAATGGAAGTTATTGGCATAACACAAAATTTTGACAGAATTTTCATAAATTTTGAGGAATGTAAGTAGAGTTGAAATGTCTGTTGAGGTTGAAAAAAAGTGAAATAAAAGTCTGCTAAAACCATGGCATTGTAACATATTTCGTTACCCAATTCTTCACTTCTTGGATTTACTATCTTTCTCCAGTAGCAGCAAAAATACTTAACACAGAGGTATCTCAAATGACTTGCACAGGGACCAAAATAAGAGGAAACAAAATTCCTTGCCTAATGATGTGGAATTTTTTTTTCACTGTAAAGGAAAGGTTTAATGTTGGCGTATAATAAATATTTTTATTTATGTAAATTGTATTGTGTTAAGTTTTTTTTCTATCATATGAAACAAAAATCTAAGTTTTTCAGTTGTTTAACGTATTATTTAACTCTGATGACAGCATTATGTCTATTTTAAAAGTCCCTTCATATGTTGTAATATACATATATCTGTAAGTAATGTTATATATTTTCTAAGCAGAAAAGTAAGGCTGGTCCATTTGACGTGGATGATATTTTGTATCTTCCTTTTATTAGATTTTAGATTTTTTATGAATGCATTTGAGACAATTTGAACATTTGTAAATAGTAAGTGCATCATGTATTTAGTACATATATTTAGAAATTACTTGTTTAAAATTTATTGTGCATGCAATTTCTAAAATTAAGCTTTTTTAGCAACCTGAAAGCACTGGGAAGAGAAGCCGACCTGATGAAGGAAAGCCTACAAAAAGGTTTAAAGATGCTAGTGGGAAAGCTCATCCTCTCACTGGTGGAGGAAGACCAAAAAAAAACTTTCAATCTCAGGTTATTTTATTTATTTAATTGATTTTATCAACAAATAGTTTTATATTCAAATTGTTCACATGATTTTATTTATTTGATGCTTGTCTTTTATTTATTCTGTTATTTGAGGTGTTACTAAGAAGAAAAAAAAAAGTATGTAAAATACTAGTTAATTGTATTTCTTAATTCTTTATAAGAAACACGTAATTGTTGTTATTTCTTTTACAGATCAGTGTTTAGTAAATAACATTTTTTGTGTATTTTGTTATTTAACGGGGTAACTTCATTTTCATTATAGGCCAAATTTCAAGAGTACGAGTTCAGTGACTCTCCTGTTGAATTGTCAAGACTTCCAAAAAATGATGCTCCAAATCGGTTCTGGGCATCTATTGAGCCATATTGTGCTGAAGTGACTCAAGATAATATCAAGGTAAGAGAACTTTTGTAATTTCTTTTATAAGATGTCATTTTGTGTCTGTTTTTTGTTAGCTTTATGAAGAGTTATTGTAAATTTTAGTTGTAACAAGTTATTTCTGTATTAGGTATTAGAAGATTTAATTAAGACCCATGAAGAAGATGCAGAGTATTACAAAATTCCAACTCTGGGGAAACATTACTCACTGAAATGGGCTCAAGAAGATATGGTTGAAGAACAGAAGGAAGGTGAGGAATATTTACACACTGGTTGAATAGTTTTGCAGCAAACTGTAATTTGATAGTACAATAAAAATTTAATGACAAAGCAAATGATTGTTTAGAATTTGCCATTTCCTGTAACTTTGAAATTTAATTAAGATAAATATTTTTCAATATAATTTTTTTTAAAACTTGATTTACATAA
Organism: Limulus polyphemus; assembly: GCF_000517525.1. Lineage (NCBI taxonomy): Eukaryota > Metazoa > Arthropoda > Merostomata > Xiphosura > Limulidae > Limulus > Limulus polyphemus. The sequence continues at coordinate 166,226 of NW_013667069.1, forward strand.
TTGATAATTGTTTGTTGGTAGATATGTCTTTGTTAAAATAAATGTTTATAAGAAATAATGACACTTTAATGCACTCGCAACAATCTCCTGCAACTTGCAGGAGTCTAACAGGCGAAGGATACATGTGCAACAATACATAAGTGCCAATTTCCAAATAACTATTCTTGGACTGAATTGTAAAATGACCTCTTTCTAATAATTATATACACATGCATTAAATAAGTATATGTAGCGTATAAATATCAAGGCTATGTATAGAAGGTGGGTGTGACACCTGTCAGGTTTTGGAAAAAATTATCTCTAGTTTCCACGAAACTCAGCCAAAAAACTGTGGAATATATGTGTCAATAGGGAAAATAAACATAGTTATTGTCTAGACATACATCTATAGGACTGGGGTTATCCGATTCAAGATAGAGACTGCGAAAGTTGAAATATTTCATGGCTTGTGAGTTACGTGACAACAAAACTGAAGTTTAAGTTTTTTTTTTAAAGGTTTTGTTTGAAAGAAAGGAATTAAAACTTGGATAACTTCAAAAAATGTAATGTTAATTTCATTGACATACATTGATAGGAAAGTTGTTTAATTAAATTTTGAATGTAACTCAGTGACTTGAGTAGAAAGGAATTTAAAAGGGTACCCATTGCAAAAGAATTAATATCTTAAAATAAAATGTAATAATTTTTCCAACAATATTTTATCATCACAAACATTTAGTGCATTTTCTACTTGTGTGATGTTTGATAAGTTATGTTGATTCTTGGTATATTTATTGTGATTTTGTATATAAATTTGTACAATGTTTTAACTTGCTGGAAAAAACACTTGTCAGTTACAACATAGTGTTAAATTGTGGAAAGAAAAAGTTCTCAGTCATGTCTAAGTATGTAAATGCAGTTACTCAGTTATTGAGGAACAGTGTCTTCACTTTTGTAGGTTATCTATCTGGTGTTCATCTTTAGATTAAATGTCCTGTGTCCCTTGACCTGCTTATGGCATTACATAATTGCATTATTTGTTGCCTTGTTATTTATAACAAACATATTAAAACTTGAGTTTGTATAGAACATTCGTGTTTTTTGCTAAACAGCCATAGTTTTGGGACTATCTACTAACAAAACATTGGATCTTTTTAAGGCCAAAACTGTACTCTGCTGGATATTTATATCGTTTTTTCTTTACTTAAAAGCTATTAGATTTAAAAATGTGTTCAACTATTTATGGACATTGTAGTATTATAGCCAAAAAATATTCACAATTTTTGTTTAATTTGATAAAAAATGTGAAAAGTTTTTTTTATATATATATTAATTAATATATATATATATATTAATTAATATTAAATTGATGTTGAACTGTCAAAATTTTCAGATTAAGAAGTTTGCTGTCTCTTTTAACAACTAACAACTTCCCTTTGTTAGAGTTAGCAATATGTATTGTTAGATATACGTGACTGTTTTAGTATAAGTAGAGCATGAATGTTAAATTTAGTTATTATTAGAAGTAATGTTTATGTAACTGTGTGAGTCATACATTATGTATATTACGTATACAAAAACCTGATATACATTAATTCTGTTTATTTAGGAGCTAAAACTAATGACAAGCGCCGTGGACTCAGCAACAATAGCTCACTCAATTCCACAGATGCAGAAAAGATACTAAAGAAAGTGGATAAAGAGTAGTAAGTATTTTCCTCTTCAGTGCTGCTTTTACCAATGCATAATACAAGATACGTGTGCATATCTTAACACGTAGTCTGTGTTAAGAGTTTATAAGTAATTTCAGAACTAGTGTTTGGTGTTAAAGATAGGACACTTTTAGTTTTAAAATGGATAATTAATTTATTAATATTTTTTAATGTCTAAACTTTTGTTTTTGTAGTGTTGATAGACATCTGAACTCTATCTGTGCATTTTTTTTCTGATAATTGCTAGGGCTTACATTTATTTATTCCAGTAAACTCTGTAGAATTACAAAAAAAAACATTATAGTTTAAATCTTCCAGGGGCGTTATAAGTTGAGTTATGAGTTATTTATATCTCCAAAGGAGGGTTTGACAAGTGTATCTCAACTATTGAAATATATGCTTTCAAGCTAATGAAATGTTGTACGAAGGAAGAACTGTACTGCAGAATGATCTAAACAATCAGTACTTCATTCTCGACAATATCCCATGTCTTATTTATTTCCTTTTGTCCTTTCTCTTGGAGATTGAATACAGTGTGTTTAGAAATAAATCCTAATAACTAATAGGCATGACATTTTTTATTATTGTTCTGTTTGTGGTATTTTTCTTGTTGCTGACACTTAGTTTGTGGTATATTTGTTTGAAAGATAGAATATATTTTGTAACAAGGACTTAGTTATGAATATTTGAGATAAGTAAGTACATTGGCCTAAAAGTTTATGTAGTGGCATGTGATTGTAGCCCATCAATGAATATTTTTTAGTGGGTTACATAACTACTTCAGTGGAGGAAAAAAAGGCCAAAGAGAAATATGTTAAAGAATACAATAAAAGTTAATTAATACATCAAGTTAAACTTTCTGATCAATAAATTAAAATTTATCTTATGATAATAGAATAAAAATGAACAAAAATTCGTATTTTTATCAACAAACTTAATTGGATATATTTACAAGATTTTGGGCTAATAACATACAAAAGCATGGAACTTAACACATAGGGATTTGTTTTTATTTTTTATGAAAAGAGCACTTTGCAACAAGTGTAGATATATTTCAGAAGCTAAAATTTATATAGATACTAAAACGAATTATGTATTGTTTTTGTTCAGATTACTGATACTTACTGAAGTTTTTACTAAATTTCATGCAATCTTACTTAGTAGTTTCTGTTTGTTATCTTAAAAAAACTTTTGCATTGAATTGATGTACTTTAAAACATGTATTCTCCACCAGCATTGAAAGTGTTAGAAGTGTGAGTGAAATGGCTATTGTGTTATTTGGATAGAGTTAGCTAATAATAAGATATTAGGTTTAATTTTTTTATGATATCTGAAGATGAAATTAAAGAACATTAGCTAGCTTCTTATTGTTGAAATATATTAGCGAGTCAGATGACACTTCTCCATTTGGAGCGCTCACACAACGTCTTGTGTCATGCTTGATCGAGGAGAACTTAATGGCATCCTTAGAAGATTCTATGGTAGATACAGACAGCAAAGGTCAGTATTTTATACCAGTTGTTACTTATATTTGGAACTACTGGAGTTGGACAAAAAACACCTAGCTTTAATACTAACGTGTGGTTTCCAAAACATACTTACCTTTGCTGACACTATAGCTATTTCTCGATCTCCAGGGTTTCCACTCTTTATCCATCTAAGCATTGAAAATGCTTGCTCCAGTCTTTTATACCCCACTCAAATGCCCTTGGCAAATTCTAATTTGCAATATTCTCCACCAACTTCAATGTGCCCTCTATCTAAGCACATCATTCAGATAATGTAATCACTTTTTCTCGATAAAGCAATCAACACAGGTTTCTATAAACAAGTGTTGTGATTATTCACAATTTACGTTGTGACTTTGAATATGGAGGGCATTACTATGGTTATATCTTCATTTATATTTATAGATTACTTTTTAAAATAACTTACTGATGGGAATGAATTCCCGAGTTAGTGTTTCTACTACGGAGGCCAACCAGACCTCTTCTCTTCCACCTCTGCTATCTGGTGTTTGTCATTGGTCAGGGGTCAATCACAGTCAAAGCTGTACGTGATATGATCCGTTGCGAGATGGAGTCATATATGCCGACCAAGGGTGTCTCTCCAGAGGGATTGTGAGGTAGCTTTTGCAAATGAACCAGGACCAACTTGGGAGAATTTATACTCGCTTTTTCCACCTCCTTCTTTTACTAGTTCGGCCTCAACAGAGGATCATCTTGATCAGCCACCTCCAGCCCCTTTTCTTGAGTTGGTTACTTGGGTTTGTGAGATTTTGACTCCTTTCTTGTTGGCAGAGAAGATGGCAAGTGACTACTTGGTTTTTCCTCCTTCTCCTGATATTGTTGTTCATGCTAGGAGATTTGCCGTTTAGTTATGCAACCGGATAGCTATGCCTTGTCCTCCACGTTTATCGGAACATCGTACTTTGGCTTATCACCACCAGGAGGAGGTATATTTTGATTTTCAATGGATGGACCCCCCTTTTGTATGGAACCTGTGATCACTTTAAACAGATCACAGTTTTCTCAGATTCATCTTTCTCTCACGACTGTCCTGAGGTATTTATCTTTGATCCAACTTTTCTCGGAAGTCTATCAATGCTCCCTTCAGCAAGTTGAGGATGAGTTGGGGATTTTGCTGACATCTACCTCAGTGAGATTGTCTTCTTCAGTCCTTTCTCTGGTTTCCTGGCTGGTTTGTTGTTGGGTAGAGTTTATTTACCATCTTCTGTCCTTTGGGAGTTACGGGAAGCTCATTTTCTCCATCCCATGTTGTTTGCTAGAGTTCCAGAGATGTTATAATCACAAATTGATTCAGCTCATTTACATTCTTCTTTATTGTCGTTGGCTTCTTGCCTTTCTGGTGCTAATTTGGGAGTGTCGGCTCATAGTGTCTACCAACCACCTCCTTCAGTTCCCGGGTCTATTGGTTCCAATAATAGTCTGTCTGTATTCTTGAGGATCTTCGGCTTGGATGGACAGTCAACAGCAATGTCAGTGAGGTGACTATCCTGTGGGTGGGGGGAGCAGTGGGAGCATGATTACATCACTTTCTGGACATCTGGAATGCTGTCACCAGGGATCCATGGGTTCTTCATGTTCTGACTTCAGGGCTGGTCATTCAATTTACATCACATCCACCATTATCTGCACAACCTCTTGCCTTTTCACCTCCAACAGATCCACAGCGAGTGGAACTTCGTGCCCTGGTCATAAGAGAGTTGTTAGTCAAAAGAGCAGTAGAGAGGGTTGCTCCTGTTCTTCTAGGATTTTATTCCCCTTTATTCATTGTACCCGAGAAGACAGGAGATTGGCATCTAATCGTTGATTTGTCTCAACTCAACCAATTTTTAGATCCTCCTTGCTTTACAAAGGAATCTTTTCTCAACCTATGATGGCACTTTGAGCTAGGGCTCTGGATGACCAAGTTCGATGTTATCAACATTTATTTCCATATTCCCATAGCAGAATCTTCTCGGAGGTTTCTCAGATTTGTGCACAAGGGTCAGGTGCTGCTGTTCAGGGCTCTACCTTTTAGTTTTGTGTAGAATCTTGTGTCTTCTGCAGAGTTGTTTGAGATTTTTCTCATCATCTACATTCTTTAAGCCTATGAAAACATCATTATATGGACAACTGGCTCCTTCTGGCACCATTCCGTCAGTTAGCAGAATAACACTCTCAGAGATTCTTTTTTGAGAAGCCACAAAAGCAGGCTTCCTTATCAGACTGGAAAAATCTATTCTGTCACTGATGCTATATCTCGTTTATCTGGGTGTGTTTTTCAACACTCATTTAAGTCGTGCCCAACCAACCCCTATCAGGCTTCAACCCATGGAAAGAGCTCAGGCTTTTACTTATGTCTCTTTCTCCTACTGTGTGGATGGTTCTCTCTCTTTTGGGGATGTGGGCATCCCTCGAGCCTCTCATTCTTTTTGGACAAGCACATATGAAGTCCCTTCAGTGGTCACTGCATGACCAATGGATCATGCTTTCTGATCCTTTGGATCATCCTGTCTCATTATTCAGGAGCAACATTGTCGATTGCAAATGGTGGTTGGATCGGAACAATACTACTATTGAGGTATCCATTCCACCGCCTCATCCCGAGATCCTTCTGTTCACAGATGCACCTCTTCAGGAATGTGGAGCTTATCTTCAAGGTCAGGAGTTTCAGGGTACTTGGACAGAAGATGGGTCCACCCTCCACTCAAACTCCTTGCAGTACACCGGGCAGTTGGTCAAGGTCTATCTCTCTTGAAGAGAAAACTTATCATGATACATTCTGATAATTCCACAGTGGTATCTCAGACTTCTCGTTAAGGAGGCACACATTCTCTAGACCTTTGTTTTCGTACCTTGGATCTTCACCACTGGGCTCATTCCCATTGTATCAGTTTTTAGCATGTCTTATTCCAGGAGTGATTAATTTAATTGCAGATCACTTGTCTCAACCAACTGGATTCTTCCAATTGAATGGATGCTACATCATGAGGTTTTTCAGTGAATTTGCTCTCAGTTCGGGTCTCCGACACTTGATGCCTTTGTTACTCATTGGAATTCTCAACTGCAGTTGTGTTGGTCTCTGATACCTCATCCTCAAGCATTGGTAGAAGATGTGTTCAGTCAGGATTGGATAGGTTTACATCTGTATGCCTTTCTCCAGATTTGGCAAATGTCCTGGGTTCTGAATATGGTTTGTTTCACTCCCTGTCAAATTCTCTTGGTTGTACCATATTGGCCAGCTCAAATGTGGTTTCTGCTTCTTCAGTATCTGCAGGAATGTCCACCTCTACCTCTTCCACATTGGCAGTCTCTATTGAGACAACCAGATATTCAGATATTCTCCATCCAGATGTTTGGAAACTCAGTCTTCATGCTTGGAAGTTATGTAGTCCTTTGCCCATCATAAGGGTTTAACTTCTAAGGTTTTCTCAGTATTTAACTAAATCTCTCCATAGGCCAACAATGGCCGTTTATCATTGGAAATGGAATACTTAAACCCTCTTCATCCTAAAGTATCAACCATATCCCGTTTTATGACTTGGGTATTTGAGAGGGGTCTTGCTTCATCTACGGTGGCTTTATTATAAGACTTCTTTATCCACTATTTTTCTGTATTTCAAATACCAGAAGGTTTTTGAATCCTCCGTACTATCCGGTCTACTCAAATCCTTTCGTATTCTTCGACCCCAAACGGCCTTTTTTATTACTGAATTGGGATTTTACAGTTGTTTTTCATGCACTGTCTCATCTTCACTTTGAGCCCTTAGCTTCATGTTCTTTGTTGCACCTTTCTTTTAAATTGTATTTTTTGTTGTTGGCTGTGGACGTCATCAGTCAGAGTTGTTTGCAATCCATGTGCATTAGACTCTTTATCATTCCACATTTGTCCTTCTTTACCCTGATATGTCTTTTCTTCCCAAGACTCTGCCAGCTAGGGAATGGGAAATTTCCTCTTACAATTCATTTGCCAGCCATTTTTCACTTTTGTGTTATGTGGCTCATACTAATTCATTTTGAGGTAGTATGAATTGATAGTTCATTCGTCGGAATCCTTCTACTTCCCACTACCCCAATGAGGTGGCTTCGTAAATTGATTCACATGGCGTATAATGGATTATTGTTATGTGAGAGGAACCTTTTGCGTGTTGTATCTCACCAGATTCGTCATTAGCCACCCAGTTGAATTTCCCTTTGGAAGACATTGTTTGGGCTGGTATGTGGACTACTACTAATACTTTCCTATCTCATAATCTGGCAGTTTCCTCTTGTGAGGGTTTTTTACTATGCCCTGTAGCTATTTTGACTACATTTGTTAGATTTTAACAAGAGGTATTTTCCTCAATCATATTCTCTTTTATTTCCAGGGTCCCTTTATTTTAAACAGGATCCCACTCTGTGGGGAGTGTTGCCCAGGCAGGTATGCTTTCTTTTTTCAATTCTGCACCAGCAACCACTTTCACTATAAATACTACAGGTTGCAACAGACTCTGTCAAAATGGAGTGTTCCATAAGACCATCTAGGTGCCTACCAGATAGTATTACCTTATTATTATGGACCGCCACTCATGGACTATCATGAATGAAGCTAATGGGGATCCTGCCCATCCCTGCCGATCTTCAGGTTGAATAAATCAGGTTTGCTTTCAAAAATGTAGGGAACTTGGTTCACCTATTGCACAGTGTCCAGAGCACTATTTCTCAGGACCCCCCAATGCATATTACCCCCCAGACTTTGGAGCTCGGAAGTCCTTACCACATCCAGTTTCCAGTTGCTGGGGAGGCGGACAGAGGCTTTTCCTCCAGAGTGGTTAAGTGTGTTCCTCCAATTTTGGAGAAGGGAGCAAAGTTGGGGGTCCTCGTACTTGGGTCCCTGGATGTTTTTCCCAGATGTCAGTAGGAGTAGCATCAACCTCCTCTGCTGGCTACTTGTAATTCTGGTTCAGATCCCGTTGAGGGGTGCATGGCCCTTCTCTTTGATCAATGTTGGTTTCGTATATTGTTCATGGAAGGAGGTCTGCTATCTCCTTATAATTCTGAAAGCATAGTTGTCCCATCCTAGATCCTTGGTTGAGCACATGTTCCACATCCTCTCCATAATTCCAGGAGCAAGCAGAATACTCCTTGGCCAATTAGTTGGGGAGTGAGAATGAATGTTCATAATTCCAGATCGGATGAGTTTTGTTCCTTTGTTTGAGTTCGGCATACACGATCCTGTCATTCCGAGCCTGTTTCGTGATTCCGGTGGTGCAAAATGCATCACTCTACGGCTACAGATTGGGATCCAATATATATAATATTGCAATCCAATAGCTCTAGCCACCAGTGGGGGATATAGGTACCACGACCCTTACCTACCGTGGCCATTTTGTCTTATCGTGAGGGCAAAAATC
>NW_013667069.1:175100-187671 GCF_000517525.1 Limulus polyphemus
ATTTTTTTAAATAGTAGCATAACATTCAATTATTTGTAAAATAATTTATTATTTAATGAAGTTTAAAGAGAAATTTAATAAAAAAAAATCCCAAAACATGTTTGAGACTATAAATAAGCACCCTATAAGAAAAAAAATTTTTTCAAAATGTTTGTAAATTTTTTCTTTACACTTTAGCACTGGTCCTGCCATCTATGATTGGTATCTAAACCTTTTTTAAATCTGTTTTCTTTATAAAATGGAATCTGGGCCTGTTAAACCTCAGTTGTAAAAACTTTTAGCTAATCATAGTTGAAAGTGTCAATTTCAGTACCATGTTATTCCAATTGCTGTATATCACGTTTAACAAATCATATAAGCAAAGCACGTGATGAAACATTGTTCTCTGGATTTTACAATATGAATGTGAAGGGTGCTTATTATAGTAACTGCCATTTTTTACAGAGGTTGTATTTAGTATTGGTCACTAGTACTTTTTATAAGTCTTAGGAAATTTGCTTCTGGAAAAAATCGTATAGGATAGATGTGATTTTTATTCTTTTTTCTATAGTAGCTGAAGTCATGCTGTATCTTATATCTTTATATTAATCATTATATTGAAAAATTAACTCAAAATAGATATATTTTTAGGAAAGAAGTTGATCTACGAATGTTAGGGTTAAGATCTATCAAGTGGCGAGTGAATGGTCTTTACGTGAATTAAGCTTTGCACTTTGAACTGAAAGAGTTTGTGATTTTTTATATTCTTTTGCATTTAAATTAGTAGTTTTAAGTTCAATAATTTAGCATAATTTTATATTTAGTTCATAATAAAAATATGATTCAGTATTTAGAATGATAAACTTGTGTGATTTGTATGTACAACTACTAGTACCAGTACCACGTAAGAATTTTATATTTTTCCTTCTTACTGTCTTTACTTTTTAGTAAGACCTACACTTCTATTGTTGTTGCTTTATAATTAAAACAATCTAACTGATATATAAAGAGTTTATTCTGATATTTTGCAAATGGTTTAAATCTCAGTGTACAAGTGACAACAATAAAACCATATGTTGGTTGTGAAACAGACTAAACACATTCATTCGTCTCAATAGTACAGGAGAAGCTGTGACATTCTCACAGTTGGGGTCTCAATATACCGAAGAGCTTAAGTTTCGATTTCCAACACAAATCATGCCTTTAATGAGAGGAATGTAACTAGGACTAATCTTTTAAATGCTGTAAAGTAATTTTCTTTGTAATTTATGGTGTCTGTATCAATTGGTAATCTCTTGTAACAGGATGTATCATGTAACTAGGGTCAGGCGGTGTTATTTAAACTACCTTTACTGTAAACTATTACATATATTCACTAGTAGTGGCAATTAGTTTTGTCTATATAGTGAAACAACATACAAAGACATACGTTGAAGTAAACTTGTTTGAAGGTTCAAAAAAATTATATTCAAGTACCAAAAAGCTTTCTTGCTATCATATCTACAGTAATGTTCATATGAGCTTGCACTGAACTGAACGAGAGTGACCACCAACAGGCACGATAGTTTATGGCAAATGTACAACATTCACGCTGCTAACCTTACAGTTTTTTGCCACAATAAACAAAAGTACGGCTGCAATGAAACATAAACTTGAAATAAAAATACATTTATGAAACAAAATTAAAATGTTTCTTATGTACATAAACATGAAATCCTAGTTAAAAATAAAAAAAATACTCATTTATTGTTTAGGTTTACTTAGAACTATTATTTTTGGGTTTTGTATATTACTTGAAACCATAAGGAGAATACGTAATTATTAAAAACATTAAAAATAGAAAAAATTTGCATTATTTTAAAATAAGGTACTGAAACATAAAAAGTAATAAGTTCAAATCTGAAACAAATATAAATATCATAATCATTTCTTATAAATACCATTTCCTAATGTAATTTTCCAAGATATTAAAGATCGTAATGCAAAAAACCCTAAATTTATCAAAAGTAACAGGCTTTATATTTCTTAAACTACGTGCATTTATGAAAGTTCTTATGAAGTTTCAAACAATTTCGTCCACTACTTTTATTGTTGAAACAAAATATAGCAAGACTTGCATTGGCTACTCAGAAAGTTAGTAGCCAGTGGTCATCAGGTTAATTCCAATCCCGAGTTGTGGAATCTAGGCTATCTGGTTGGGGCCTGCCTATGCTTATATTCTATTCCACCTTTGATATAGGAACTGAGTTCCAGGTGAAGAGCATACCTGTTCTGAATGTAATGTGGTTCCCCCATTCTTGTAGCATCTTTAACTTGGTACACTCGTGTTCTATACAGATGCTTTCTGTATGGTTCATGCCTACACTGGCCCCTCCACCTTATCAGTGTGGGATTCTAGCTATAGTGTCAGTGGAGGTATGTTTTGGAAGTTCACATTTTCCTAAACTGAAAATGTCTTTCTAATAATACTTACCTCTTCTGACACTCTCCCACTCTCCTCTCTAGAAGCTGGTTTATGTCTCAAAAAAGTGATTACAGTATCTGAACGAGGTGCTTATATACAGTACTTAGATCGAGGGTACATTAAAGTTGGTGGAGAATTTTGCAAATTACAATTTGCCAAGGGCATTTGAGTGGGGTATAAAAGACTGGAGCAAACGTTTTCAATGCTTAGATGGGCAAAGAGTGGAAACCCTGGAGATCAAGAAATAACTATAATGTCAGTGGAGGTAAGTATTGGTGGAAATACATTTTCAGTTTAAGAAAACGTTAACTTCATCTATGGTAGTAAGAACCATGTTAATGCATCTACAATTTCCTGAAAGGTATACTGAGGATTTAGGTTCCATTTTTGGAAGACAACAATATGACATAAAACATATAGCACAGAAGTCTCCCACTCATGATGATATTTCAAGCATTGTTACATTTAACTGATGAGACTTATGAGATAATCACCATGCTGTAAAACCCTTAATATAGATGCTTATGCAAAGCCAAAAAATTGAGTAATTTGGTTTGGTAAAGCACATATTGATGAAGTTCTTATAATCTGTTCTCCTTGAAAATCAGTTAAATTACACTTATTTCCCATGTTGCATGACCGTTAATGTGGAATAGAGCTTACGTATTGAAATTTGATGAGGAACTCACTTTTCATAAAATACAATCTTATTGAAACATTTAGACTTATATTAGTGTTTTCTTCATTACCCGTTCAAGAGCTTATGTATGTTTAAACGATACAAATTACTTGTCCAAAAACTCACTAGCATAACAAAGTAATCAGTCAGCTCAGGATCTAATTTATGAAAATCTGGGGAGGAATGTGCACATGTTTAAGCAGGTGTTTCTTTTTGTTTTTTTCCCATTCAAATACTGTACTTATATATACATAAAAACTATTCTTCCATTGCTAATTAACACACAGTCTTCACTGTATTTAAACCTATTTTATCTATTTCACTTGTACCTCAGTTTTCATTTTCTCATGTCCAAATTGTTTATTTCTTATGCATATATTTCTTTTGTAATTACTAATATTGTTTGTTTGTACCTCTAAATTATTGATGATGGAATTATGAAGGTTCAGAAACGTTTAATAAATGCTTCTTGTTATTACATTTGTGTTTTGTTTTATCATTAAGCTATGTTTTCCGAAAAATGAATCAATTACTAATAAAATTACTGTGAATTAATATTGGTAGCTTGTGTATTTCATGTAGTAAATTTTGACTGTAAATAATGATAATGCTTTAAAAAATATATACTTTGTAATATTCTACTGTAGTCACTGAGGTTTGCTTGTGTTGAACAGTTGAAAGCTGTTATTAAAATGAATAATCTGCTTGGCGAACTGTAAAAATGAATTAACATCTTGAACATCTTAAAGGCCAAAAGTAATGACTACCGATACATCATCATTTGTCAAACTTATTATTGACTGGGATACCTTGCTGAATGAAAAAGTCAAAGAATTATTGACAAAAACAATATTGAATATAAAGGAACCTATCTATATTAGAGAAAAAAAACAGCTACTTAGGATTAGAGATCAGCAATCCACTGATTTAAAATGAAAATAAGCTAACTTTTCAAGTAGCAGGTAGAGAAACTATATTGAAGAGCTCAATTAACCTCTCCTGTAATATTTCATGAAACTATATTGAAGAGCTCAATTAACCTCTCCCGTAATATTTCATGAAACTATATTGAAGAGCTCCATTAACCAATCAAGTAGTTGTTCTTGAAACTACATTAAAGAGCTTCATTAAATATTCAAGTAGTAGTTTGTGAAACTACATTGAAGAGCTCCATCAACCAGTTAAGTAGTAGTTCTTGAAACTACATTAAAGAGCTTCATTAAATATTCAAATAGTAGTTTGTGAAACTACATTGAAGAGCTCAATTATCCTTTCAAGTACTATTTACAAAACTAAATTGAAGATCTCTATTAACCTTTCAAAGAATAGTTTATAAAACTACATTGACGAACTCCATTAATCTTTCAATTATTAGTTCATGAAATTACATTAAAGAGCTCCATTTTATGGCTGCACAGATTCAGTATCAAAATTTTCAGATATTGTGAAGATGCAGCATAATAGATTGAAACATCCTCTGATCACCTGTTCATTATGGAGGTTGCCTATTTCAACAAAAAAATCTCAGATCCATTTAAGTAACTATTACATTTTCTAAAAGACTATTACCTGCTATTTTAATGATAATTTTGTATTTTATAGACAACATAGATGACTCATCCAGCCCTAACCCTGGTAAAGGTGGGTTTATACGATCACTAAATATTGGTAACACAACCCAACTGGAGAAAAGAATAAGGCAGGAATTAAAAGAGCAGGGTGAGTTGTAACTAATTAGTCTTGTGGTACACAGAAATTTCAAAATTTCCTTGTTCTACAGTTAGATGAACTAGCTTAAAACATATCTTACAATTTTTTTTAAAGGTTTCTGAAGATTGTAGAATATAAAAAAAAACTGTTATCTTTACTATGTGTGATGCCTATTGTTGCCTTTGTTGAAGTGAATAGCACTTTTTGTGAATGCTATTTCAGGTTAAATGCTGCCCTTAGAAGAGCTTATTTCATCATTGATTGTGCTTAGTCTTTTGGCATTAATAAGTAATTTATAAATTCCATACTTCTTGGAGGAGTGGTAAATGCAAATATCACAATTCTCATACCAAGGGAGATTGAGGATTTTTTAATGTTTCCTCATAAAACTAAGAACTTAAAATTTGTATTAAAATTTGATATATAAACTACATTTTAATGCCAAGTTTATTCATATATATAATGTTAATAAAGTAGTTTAATTAAATTTTGAATGTATCTCTTAAAAATATTGTGACGTACACTTTGACCTACACGAGCAAGAGGGTCAATTGTATATTATTGTTTGACAATTTTCATTGTAAAAAGCTTTTGCTCAAGGCCAATTTTAAACCACACACCTTGATAAACTTTCTATAGACCTCCCACTAGGTATGTGTATCAGCTTTAATAACCATGTTTAAGCAAACCAGTTGGATCAGCATCTGGAACTTGAAGTGTATGTGGTCATGTGGGATTATTGTAATTTCACTATCTTTCTCTCCGTAAATATTGTTGATTTTAAGTTGTGCCTCAAAGCTTGTGAGAATTTGTTAATTGTAAATCTTTTAATCTTCAGTACCATGAAATATACCTATCTTCTTTTTGATGACCTTTAGAGTAGGAGGATTTGCTTTCATGACTATAACTTTTTTGTACAATATATTCTTTGATTTGAATTCCTGTTTTCTTGGTAAGTGCACCTTACAGGAAAGGCACTGGTTGTACAGCTTCTCACTCCTGTGATTCAAACTTTAACTTTTATGCATTTGACATGTCTATCAACTACTGAAGGAAAAACAGAGATATAATGCATAAATTGACACATAGTAATGTTTTTCCCTTTGGTTCTTGTAGGTAGTGATGTGGTTCTGGCATAAATTCCTTATGAGTGGCTCCTTCAGGCTTATTTAGCTGCTCAGTAATTACAAGTGTCAACTGAACACCTTTATAGGACCAGTGCCAACAGTATGTTGAAATATCCAAAACCTAGTGAGCTAGCTCCTTTTGGCTTCCCTCGATGGACACAGCAGATAGCCCAATGTGGCTTTGCTATTAGAAAACGCATACACACACACACTTATATTACCTGAAACTCTTTCAGGATAATACTTTCTGAACTTCACCTGGAAGAGGATATTCTTTCCAAGTTGCAGAACCAAGGTGTTACAACCATCAAATGGATCTTTGTCTATAAGACTATAAGAATGAGAGATACGAGTCACAGGGTAGTAATTTTCACCTTTTCTTCACCCCATTCTCCTGACAATGTGAAGGCAGGATATATGAATTGTCCCATATTGCCTTATACTCCCAAGTCCATTTAGATATTTCAACTGCTAATAGTTTAGATATTCAAAGACTTTCTGTAGTATATCTTTTTTTCCTGTACCCATTACAGCAATAGGAACCACGATATTGCAGATGTTATTCTGAAACACTGTGCAAACTGTTAAAGAAGTGAAACATCTCTTGCAATGCTTTTATGAAAGTAGTTATGCTTCAGGCATGCAATCTACCATTTTCATTGTAGTTCGAAGACCTATTTCAGTGCTGTTATCTTTTCTGCCTTCTGCATAAGTGTACCTATGTGGTGTCAGTTATATTTGATTTTGCCAAGAGTCAGTAATGTAAGCCCCAAACATACTACCTGTGGTGCCATATGTCATATTTGCTCTTACAAAATATTATAAACCCTTTGTAAAAAAATCTAAATTTAGAAAATGTTTTGAGTATGAAAACATTAAGATTCTTTTACATGTAGAATGTACACATATAACAGTGATGAGTCCGTTTTAATTACTTTTCTGCATAATACATGTTCTAATTATGGAGATTTTGAAATCAGGAATTCTTGAGCTCGATGATGTTACAACAGAAAACCCTGAAGATGAGGTTCTTGCTGAGTTACGCAAGTGTCAAGCAGAATTAAAATCTGTCACCACCCAAAATATTTTACATGCAAAGCATTTACTCCACCAGGCAAAGGAAGAGATGAAAAAACAAGAGCTACGGAAGAAATTACTGATAATTGATACAGAGGTGAGATAAGACTTGAAATAATTTTCTTTGTAACATGGTTAATTAGAATTTTTCTTCACTTTTTTGAAAAGATTCAAGTAAGAAGTCTGTTATATCCAAGGCTGTTCCTCCCAATGTTACATCATTATGTAAAATTAACGTAATATAAGTAATTCAAAATGCATTGTTAATATTCCTAGAATTTCTGATCATAATACGCTACATGTAGTGACTGTATTCATTGAAACTTAAAAAATTGTGTGTGTAGTATTAATGGCTTCTGAAAAGAAATGTGACAAAAAAATTATAAGTGAAAAATTTTGTCATGACTTTATAATTTGCAAAAAAGTAATATTCCTTGGTTGCAAAGTTTGTGAATAATAGCTCACTCATAATCAACAGGTTAAAGTTGTATTTCAGTCCTGTTTCTTTTTACAAGTTGTGTACCGGTCCTGTTTATTTTTGTTATTTTATTTGTTTGTGTATAAGTCTCAGTTATTTTGATTAATCATTCTAAAAGTTATATTTGTGTAACAACCTAATTTTTCATGATTACTGTCTTGTTTATTGTGATTTATCACTCTGCAAGTTTCAGTGATGTATCATTTCTGTTTTTCGTTATTACTCTTTGAAGAAGTTATGATTGCTTTTCATCCTTTTTATTTTCATTACTTACAGGTAATGGAAGTATACAAAAAAATGGCAAGTGCTCGTCAGAAGAAAAAAATACCAACGAAGAAAGAAAAAGATCAGGCTTGGAAAGTACTAAAAGAACGAGAAAATGTACTGAAACAGCTAGATAGTTAAAGAGAAAGTAAATGTGAATGAGGAAAAACATCTAGTGAAGTGCAGTTTTACTTACATGAAAATAAAATAGGTCATGTTGCAGCTCACTGTTGGCATTTGTCATTTCCCTTTTTTGATATACATTTATCCGAGAAGAAAAATTTCCTGTGAGTTGTTAAATATTTGTCAGAGAAGTAAAAGCTGAATTGCAAACCTACTTTTTTTTTCAAAGAAGTTCTTTCTACTTAGGAATATTGTGTTTTATTTATTGTATGGATCTTTCACCTTCTACTTGCTATAATTTGATGTAAACTTATTGTTAGACCATAATCACTCTTTACAAAATGTCTCATGTTATAAAAGCATATGAAGTCTATGTTTGATTAGGCTCATGTAACCAGCATAAGTAGGGCCAGGATGGCCAAGTGGTTAGGGTGCTTCACTCACATTTCAAATCCCCATCCCACCAAACATGCTCGCCCTTTCAGCCATGAGAGTGTTATAACGTGGCTGTCAATCTCACTATTTATTGGTAAAAGAGTAGCCAAAGAGTTGGCGGTGGATAGTGATGACTAGGTGTCTTCCCTCTAGTCTTACACTGCTAAATTAGGGACGGCTAGTGCAGATAGCCCTCGTGTAGATTTGCACGAAATTCAAAGCAAACAAACCAGCTTAATGTGACAATGTAATTCTATTGGTTGCTGTAGATCATATCAACCTGATCATTTGGTATTGCATGAAAGGCTTTGAGGCAGTAAAATGCAACAAATTGTGAATAGTTTATGAAAGTATCATAATCATTTCTAATTCATTCAAAGTGCACATTATGACCTTTTACAAAGTTACATTCAAAATTTAATTAAACAACTTTATTATCAATGTACAATAATAAATTGGCATTAAAACATTGTTTTTAATCAAAGTTTTATGTTATCTTCAGTTCTAAATTTCAGAAGGAAATATTTAAATAAATTCTCGGTCTTCACTTTGTGTCATAGGATGCATCTCTTCTTTCAATTCAGATTTTTAGTAATAAAAGAACAGAATATTACATGTGGCAAATAGTAAAAAAAAAAACACGGTAAAGGGAACAAACTGTCAGAAGACATGAGACTGAAAAGGATGCACAAATATGTTAAAACTAGTTTCTCTAATAAAGAGACTTGTGACAGGTCATTCCATTTATTCTGGTTTTTCACTCATATTGTTAGTTTTTATCTGTTCCCTTTTGTGACCTTCAGAGTTTCCAACATAAAATTTATTGCATCTACCATAAAAGCTCCTCCCATCTCGTCATACATTTGAAGCCACTTGTTTACTCGTGCTGACCTGTCATGTTGAAAGAACATTTAATGAACTAAGCAACTATGAAAATGTCTTTTTATTTTTTACAGTCAAAACTGCTATTTTGCAAAGAAATCTTAAATGTGTGTGGACTAAAGTCCTTGTTCAGAGCAGTAATGAATTTTTTTGAATGTATTTATAGCTTAGTTACAAAGCTAGATACATTATAGTAGTTTTGGGACATTCTAATTTAATGCACAATATATTTTTTGTATTATAAAACACACATTTTATTTTATGGACAACCAACACATAAAAAAGATAGGGTTATGAAAGTAAGCAAACTGTCACTGGGCTAAGTACTAAATTTATTTATGTATATTTTTTTATTTATTGTTATTCTTTTCTTTAACAAAAAGCAACTACATTTTTAAAAATTAAAAACATATTAGGTTAAATAAAAAGAATAATTTCCAATTCACTCCTTTGAACATGCAGCTTCATGTATGATGTAGCTTGATTGTTTCTCTGCTTTTGCTGTATGGTTTATTGCTTGTCACTGTACTGAGAGAGAGTTTGAAGAACAATAAGATTAAGTGAAAGCAGGTGTGAAAAGATTAGAAACTAAGGCTCTTAGGATAAAATATTGTAATTGTCTGTAGTCTTCCTGGAAAAATGTTTTTGATTTTATTTCATATTTTTCAACTTTTCATCTGATCATGCATTGATGATTTTGTTACAGTTCATGTTAGATGAAATAAAACATAAAATATATAGTTTCACTGAAAAACTAGGTTCTCATTTAGGAGGATCTAGAGGTTATGCAAATGAAATATGAAAACTGTAAGATTAAAAGTACTTTTATTCTTAACATGAAAATCACCTTTTACTCGAATTGACAAAGTAATGACTACAGAAATGCACAGACATATCTTAAGTAGAAATATTTTATTAAAAATTCTAATTTCTTTTTTAACAGACTTGTAACGTTTACTAAATGCTGGCCAAAGTTTGTGAAGATGCACATTGTAAATTTAGAATTATGGTAAACATTTGTACGTATAGTTTCACAAATATGGGGTCTAGTTAATGTGAAGTTTCTTGCCCGTTATCAATAAATAATCATACTTTGCCAGTTTAGGTGTTATATACCATATCACATGAGCAAAATGTTTAATAATGGAGCATGACATTCAAATAAATAATAGTTAAAAATGGGTGGACTGGGACACCAGGAAAAATCCCAGTGGGTTCCCTTGATTATAATAGATTAATAATCCTGTGTCAGCACAAAGTGAAATAATTATTTGTCTACTGCCATCACATTAGCATTTCAATTAATGTGTATTAATTCTACCAATAATGACGTGCATTAAAAAGGATTTACTTGGCATTATTTCTGTTCAAAATATTAGCACCTATCTTGTGAAGAATTCCTCAGTGTTTTTGAAATTTCTAATCATGTAAAGTATGTATAACTAATATTTTAACATTCAATTACAAATACTTCTGTATTTTTCTTATTTTATGACAAATTTGTGGGCTCCTTCTAGCTTTTATTTCAGTAGAATTTTAGAGTTCACTCTGCCCCTGATATTAAGGTCAAGTAACAATTAAAATGATGAAAAATAAGACTGCAAAATTTGTATCTCAAAATATGATGATGACAGATTTATCAGCTCTCTAATGCGAAGACAGAAACCAAAATCATAACACATACAATTAGAGGAATTTGTGAAGTACTGGTAAAATAAGCAGTTTAAAAAAATAAAAAATATATTAAATGATGTAAGTTCTAATTCACAAGTCAGAACAGAATTATAAAGTGGCACAATAATTATTAGTTGAAAAAAAAAGTAAAGGTTGCTAAGTTATTCTCAATAAAAGAAAAATAATTCCTTATATCAAATGAAAGAAAAACTTAAATTGTGCAATGTAAAACTATTGATTTGTAAAGAAGTGCATTCATAAGTTAATACAGTAAAAAGTTATTTTTAATGTTACACAGAGTATTAATTGAAATAAAGATCTTGGACATAAATATTTTGAAAATTGTACAAAAAATAATTATTTCTAGAGCAACTCCTGTCTTGTATCAGGTGATATGTGACTTGCCATGTTTTTTTTTCTCAATTTCTCAATTTATACTGTTTTTTTTTTGTTTTTTTTTGCCATTGGTTGAATATGAATTAACCTTGAGTTTAAAAGAGTTAAATTGAAACATAAACAATTGATAGGTAGAAAACCATTACATTAATTTCAAATTCAGTTTATACTGTCAGACTGAATAAAATACTGTAAGAACAGAACAACACAAAAGAACCTCAGATGAAAAGATAATCCAAAGGATACCCAGGTGAGAAGCAAGTTTGGTATATTTTTCTTGATTAAGAGAGCCCATCACATGGTGGATAACAATCTAGAAAAGCTGGCTGGAAAATCATTTTAAGACAAAGCACCAATCAAATTCTCTGAAAATTTTATTTTTTTGTGATATATACATGTATAAGAGCAAATTAATTCTCAGCAATATTATCAAACTTAATTCAGTTTTTTCAAAAAAAATTTTGGCACCTGTGTAATGTTCAATCTTAAAAACTAACAATTTTTTAAAAATAACAGTTATTTTATACACAATTCTATGAAAATTAGATTGTTTCCAGTCTCCAAATTACTAAAATAATAACTTACTGTACAAGGCTAAAAAGTGGTAAAAAAAAAAACAACGATGAAACTGAAAAACAATCTCATACACTACATGTTTCCACATATATTATTATGTCATCCTCAGGAGTGTAATGTTTTGCAAAAAATAGCACTTATGTAATACATTTTTGAATTGACCACAAAATAGTTTAATAATTGTTTCTTTATTAAATCCATTGAATATTAATTTTTGTATTAATATTGACAATAAAATATTGTAATTTATTATAAATTTTACAAAATCTGAGAAATTGGGAAGTTATAAAACTTAAAATAGAAGAAAATGGCATATTACTGTTCGAAGAGGTTAGGCTTATATTCGATAAAAATTCTATTATCAAAACATTTAAATTAATACTTGATTAATTATTTTGATTTCTATGTCTAAATAATGTGCTTCTACTGAACTTCCAATTTTACCGAATAACTAGTTTCAATAAAATTACTTATCTCAGGATAATTTATACTCATTAAATCAGCTATATACCTATCAGCTAAGGCAAACATTTCCTGCTTTATAGTGTTTTCATTGAACTTATTTTCACAAAAATAAAGATATAAATTTGCTATACAGGTACAATAGTTAGCTCCCTTTGGAACTCCTTTTTTTAAATACCTGATTATTAAAAAATTACTATTATTATAAATACAAAACTTAATATATTGTTGCGTCATCGAGATCA
>NW_013667069.1:187858-193055 GCF_000517525.1 Limulus polyphemus
GCGATTGTTGAAGTTGAGTGTATCGGTAAAGTTATATTTGGAAAGAATAAACTAGTTTTATTAAGAAAGGAGTTGTGTCGCTTAAGTTTCATCGGAACGAAGTTACGGAAAGTTAATTAATAAACGGAGACGTAACAATATGTTTTATCTTACTACTAATTAACTTATTAGTTTCAGATTCTAGTAGCATAATGGGGGCTGGAATGCCAATATCAAGAGGTTAGGTTGCCTTAAATACCCCCAGTGGTAGGATATTATTTCGTTTTTCTTTCATTTTACATTTCTTTGGAGAGCAGTCACCTTCCCACAACTGTCTATAGGCAGTGAAGGGTGATATAAATTAAGGGCGTTGTAGACTTGTACACTGAAATCTTGTTCTTCTAGCTTATTCTTGTTTTTCTTACTTATCATATGTTTATTTTTCTTTCTTTATCATGTGAAACTATCGAACGGAGATTAAAAGTGGTAGACGGTGTATCCCCATTGCAACGTGGGTCCTACTTCAAAAACCCAAAGCACATCTTATATCCCATATTATAGACTATGTTCTGGTGATGTTTATAATCTATGTAGCATTTTTGTTGTAGTTGTTAAGGCTTATTTTGATACTTAAAAGTTTTTACCACATATTTGGGCTTGATGTTTTTAATGTAGTCCTTCCTTTAGATGAGCCCCCCAATGGCACAGCGGTATGTCTGCTGACTTACAACGCTAAAAACAGGGTTTCGATACCCGTGGTGGGCAGAGCACAGATAGCTCATTGTGTTACTTTGTGCATAATTACAAACAAACAAACCTTTAGATGCAGTATCCAAATTGAACGGGTTAGCACGGGAATATACTTTTCTGACCGATTACAACACTGAATGAAAGTGCTGACTAATGCTGAAATAGAACAGATACCACTAGATGATACCATCTACTGGACAAGGAAAACGAGCTGATATTCTAGATCTGAGTGTGCTTTTTTGGTTCTGTTTTCCACTAGTTAGTCTACAGGAAGGACCTGCTTTCTTTTTGACGATCATTGTATTTAGTTCTGCGTCATTCGACGCTGAGAGAGAAAAAGTAATAGAAGGAGTAGAAGACTGTCGACTTGTCAAGAAGGGTACATGCATTGTGTTCGTTTTATTGTCAAAATAAATATATTTTTTCGTCTGTCAGTCGAATTGTCGCTCATTAAAACCGTCACAAACTTCTGGTTGACTCGGCTGTTATTTCAAATAATTCGTCTATCAAGCACTTGTCGGGGAAACTGGTTTTATCCATGAGTGCCACAATAGTGTACTTATCACAGTGAATGCTTAGATTTTATGTTTTAAGTTGTTAGTACTGAAACTCTAGCGTAATGAAGTAATGATTTATTAATGAGTGTATAATGCAGATTTGAGTATATTGGACATTTTGTGGTTAAAACGACCCTCATCATCAGGTAAATAATATATTCACTTTCTTTAGAATCCGACATTTCTATGCTATATTTATATAGAGGAGATATGGGCGATTTTATTCACCAGCAGTAACTTTATCAGACTTTGTGTTGTATTGACTTGGCCTTTATCTCTGACCATAGGTATATATAGAAGTAGATACCAAATAGGACATACCATAGAAATATACGGCATACTATTAGAAAGCTGTCGGCCATATTGAGGGGATACAGGTTGACATTTCTGAGCACAAGCAATGACAGATAATTCAACAAATAAGTGAAATAAATCATATTAAAGGCTCAACAATGTTTTGCAATTGATTGGAATAATTGGAACAGTAAAGAATCTATTGAAAAAAAGGCTTTCCGTAAAATTCAACAAAATAATGATGCTATACTGACAAAAAAAAACACATTTAGGATGAAAATATATACTATAACTAGCAGAAACGTCGTAGTTTCGGTCAGGATCTTGGCGAGCTGAAGGGTTGCTTCTATGTCAAGATGCTGATCTTGACTTCTTTTAACTGCATCTTGGAGAACATTTTGATGTACTTCTGTATTTCGGGCTTGTTCCTGGCATCTTCTTACTGAATCTTGCCAAATGACTAGGTGAGCAAGCCTATTTCTTGCTCTTTCTTTCTGTAACTTGCATCGTGATGTTTTATATTCTTTATCAAAATTACCTTTCCATTTGGCAATTTTGGCATCGTGATTTTCGATGTTTTTGAAAAAATACTTGTGCAACTTACGAAAATCGAGCTACTACAGAATTCATGCAAATTTGTATGCAACGAACTCCGCACAAAGGACTTGCGATTCCTTCGGTCACAGAACAATTCAATTCATAGCATACGCTTAGATTCTACAGTAGAATAAGTCACTTTTCTTCTGAAATATTACAATAATTCTCCACTAGGAAGACTCACTTTGAAATTCTGTATTAAACTCACTTTACCACATTGTTAGAAGTTTTATTTCGTTGATGATAATAAATGTACAAAATTAATGTACATTATTAAAAAGGGGAAAAAGTACTATTTCTCCATTAAGGAAGCGATTTAGAACAAAAATGTTATAAAATAAAATCCTATTATTTTTTAAAATTTTATCGAAGGTCTATTTCATAACAATTTCCAAATTGGCGTGACATAAAACTGTTATTGATTTATTTTATAAAAAAAAAGTGCACACATGCACTAAATAAACTTTTTTTTTTAAATAAGAAACTCAATTGTAATGAAAGTTTGTTAGGAACTTCCCCTTGTGATGTTGAAAAATCGTGCGAAGTTTCATACAAATCGGACTAAACTGTGGGAGAAGTTTCGCGGACAGACGAACATTAGCTTTTTATATATAAAGATGACACAAAACGTTTAGAAACTCAAAAAATAATACAAAAATGAAATGAATTTAAGGTAGAATTGAAAACAGTTTTTCAACAATTAGTGAACTTATAGTAACAAGTATAATAGGAAAAAAATATTTTATAAAGACAAGTAGGGATCGATATGACCTAACAAGCTATAATAATGTAGAAAAATTTAATGCTCCAAAAAATATTGAAACAAGAAAGTCAAAACTTCAAAACCTGAGTTACTTAAAATTTTAGAAAAAGTTATCCCTACTTTTGGCTCAGACTAACACAATTACAGTGATCTGTCAAAGTAGGGATAAATTCTTTTAACTTTCAAATAACCCAGTTTTTGTAGTTTTGACTTTCTTGTTTCAATACTTTTTGTAGCATTAAAACGTTCTATATTACTATAGCTAGCTAGATTATTTATACATCGATCCCTACTTGTCTTTATAAAATTTAAGAATTTTTTATTATACTTGTTTGTTTTCTTTTTATTATTATATTTTTGTGCTCCAGCAATACCAAGCGTGGGGCGCGCGTATACCCGATTCTATTTTATTATTCATCAGGATCTCTATCAACCTACCCTGAAATATAATTATATACCCAAAGTAGCGAATCGTCTGTTATATATATATATATCCTTTTCGGTACAAGAAAGTAATCATTGGGGTCCCAGACGGAAGATATAGTGAAAGAATTAGAGAGATGAGGTTCGTCATTTTTCTGTACGCTTGTCTGGAAAAGCCACTTGGTTACTTACTTAGATAAAAATTCGTTGAAAGAGAGAAATTCTGATTCATTCCATAAACTCGTACATAGTAATTTCGGCGCCAATAATCTTTAGCTTTGCTCAGCCAATACTGTAAAGTAGTCATTGTTAATATTCAAACTTAAAGGTGGTAATAAATAGGCGATTTTTATGACCGCCATTTTGTTTTATCACGATCCCTACTATTGAGTACTACCCTACTTAATGATGAAAAATTTAGAATATTTTAACATCAGGTTTATTGTTGTCAGTGACAGTTTGCCTATTATTACCTCAGCTGACTTTCATTGGTTATGAAATAAAATTTTGTCAATATGAGCAATATATCATATTGGCATTCCTTTCTTTTTTTATAGATTATCCAAAAAACTATAGTAAAAAGTTAGCTCTAATTTTACATTTGTAGGGGTCAAAAGCACTTAATATTCGATGGTTAAATATATATAAAATTCGTGATAAAACAAGCTACTCAATAACTGCCTACTATTCACACCATCGGAACAAGTTAATTTAAACAAGTTAAACAGCTTATCAATGGAAATAACCCAAGAACACGGTGGCTCATTGAAGCTAAGTGTGAACTTTTTGTTCTGTTTTTTGTTAAGTAGAAAACTATAAGATTAGTTATCTTGATGAGTGATCCAAATGGGAGTACTGAAACCTGATTTTTAGTGTTATAGGCCCCCAGACAGTAGGATTTTCCCTTAGTAGATTTAGGTTTACAAAAGCATTATAAACGCCATGTTCATCAGTGCTGTAATTGGGGGTGGGGGGGGTGGGAGATATACGCGGCTATACGGCGTATCCCGATTTAAAATTTCAGGCATGCTGTATGGCCAGTCATGGGACATGAATCTGAACGCGCATCTCTGCGTATGGGCAAGAAAGCGGTTACCATTACAGCACTGGCGTTCATAGATTCTGCAAAACACGGTCCAAATAGAAGATCAACTGCCGAAAGCTATTTTTTTTTTGGATATCTTGTATAAGTAGTTATCTCCCACACCCGCGCGAAACGCCGCTACATGTGTGTCAACCTCAGGCAATAGGGAGGGAGGTGGGGGTAGAAACGATGATGTCACTAAAGACGATGACGTCATAGTTACACAAAATGTCACCAGAGGACGCGTTGATAGGCCGTTATGACAGGCAGACATGACGTCAGAGACAATTATATAGTCGTTCCACGAAGTGGAAACAGAGAGTGCGGCTATCTTTTGGAAAGTTGATACCAAAAGGCCTGTTATATATAATATATGTCGATTGACTTAATAAGGTTTATAAGCATATCGTTAATAACTCTATTACATTTCCAGCCCTTTTATATTACTATTTGTTCATTCCAACTAAGTATGTAAGATCTATTCAATTGCAATTTATGATATTTACATAAACATGTGAAATGTATGAGATTTCATTATACACTAATGTTTAAAAGTATAAAATGTATGGTATTTCATTATACAACACGACGAATTATGTATCTGAATGGTAACAGAGTTAGTTGTTTCCAGGTAGTGTCGATAAACTCGTTCACAATAGTTTAATTTTTTTTTAAATTTAGATATTAACAAGCTTCCAAACATATTGTTGCGTCAGCGAGGTCACGTGATTAGTATCACGCCACGTCCTT
>NW_013667069.1:193950-207389 GCF_000517525.1 Limulus polyphemus
ACAAAATATTGTTGGCCACGTGAGACGTGAGTTATAGCGTTTGATTATAGAGCGACTGTTGAAACTAAGTGTATCGGTAAAGTTGTATTCGGAAAGAATAAACCAGTTTATTTAAGAAAGGACTTGTGTCGCTAAAGTTTCGTTGGAACGGATTTACGGAAAATTAATTAACGAACGAACGGAGACGTAACAATATGTTATATTTGTTCACTGATGTTTCAGACACAGAAATATATATATTTTTTAAAATGACATAGAACTTAAGTTTATGTGCACTATACTATTTAAACTTAATAGTTTAACAAAGCATCAAATACATTTTTCACTAACGAACAATACCGAAAAGGGATTGACAATCATAATCGTAAAAGAATCTTTAGTTATAAATTCAGTGATCATTCTTCTACTATTTCAAAAACAGATATTTACTCACGTGTATTTTGAAATTGCTACCATAGCATGAATTAACTTTCATTTACATTTTACAGATAAATCATCAATTATATAAAAATCATCAGTTACAAATCAGTGTTCTGTAATTTTCTTATACGAAACTCATTTCTCATCATAGACTAATATACTGTTACGACAGCGGAAGTCAAGTGACGCTGGTAACACGTGATAAGTTTCTACAAGGATCATTAGTGTTTGCCAGACGCCCTCTATTTTAGTATATAAGCTCGGCAGATAAAGCGGAGATAATAATGGCAGATAGACAGATATGGAGACAGATAATTGAGTCAAGCGAGCGGTTGTGACCTAAGTAAAGTGCGTGAATTATAGCGTGTGTTTAAGTTAAAATGACTGTGGAAATTCTGTGTATTGCAAAGTTGTATTGAGAAAGAATAAACTAGTTTTATTTAAGAAAGGACTTGTACCGCTGAAGTTTCTCGGGAAGAATTTATACTGGAAATTAACAAACGACCAGAGACGTAACAATACTATCTTTAGTATACCTAAGTAAACTCTCAGACTTAAGTATCACACACATATTGAAATATTTGTTAAGAAAACCCCAAGGTATACTAATATTCTATTCACGAAATAATTTTAGTTTATAAAATATTAAAACCTCAGCCTTAAGTATCATACATATTGAAAAATTTGTTAACAAAACTTCAATGTATATTAATATTCTATTTACGAAAATAATTTAGTTTATAAGATACTGACTTACAGTCCAATGTAATAATAATACATGCGCATACATTTGTTCTAGCACGTTATTAAGGGCATTCTTTAAATTTATCAAAGTTTCTTTATTTTAGAAATTATACAAAACATATCATGCACTTGAAATCCATAACTAAATTGTCTGTCCAATATGTGAAAACAAACTGAATTAACATGAAACATCGTACTAAAGACATGTCACTGCATAAATGATTAAATGCAAACTAATCATGTAAGATTTCAGTTAGTAGGCTTAGAAAAACTAGCTCATCGACCATTTCAAAGCAGATATTTCTAAACATAGATTTTGAACTGTTACGGTAACATAATTTATCTTTTCACTTAAAATTATACAAATCAACGCTCTGTGATTTTCTTATATAAAAACACTTTTCATCATAGCCTACTATACTATTTTTAGTATATGTAAGTAAAAATCTCAGTTGACAAAACTTCAAGACACACTAATATATTATTTACGAAAACATCCTAGTTTATAAGTTTCTGAACTACATATGTCTAGCTTAGTCTCTTATGATAAATTACATTTTATGAATATCAATTTCTAATGATATGTGCAAATCTCCCTTTATATCTGACATAGAAAACTCATGTTTCATCATATCTCAATGTAATATCATTAATATATGTAAGTAAAATTACATATTTAACAAACATGCTGAAACATTTATGAACAAAATTTCAAGATATACTAATATGCTATTTACGAAAGCATCGTGACTTACAGCTCAGTGTAATAATACCTTTAGGATACACTTGTTCAAGCATGTTATTCGTAACAATAAATGAAACATAAGGGGCATTCTTCAAAGATATCAAAGTTTTATATTTTAGAAACTCTACAAACATATCATGCACTTGAAATCCGTAAATATACTAACTGTCCATCGTCGTGCTGAATATTAGATCTTGACCTTCATATTACCACTCCTTACAGCATAAAACTGATGTTTCACCATGTTCTAACTGCAATATTTGTAGGTAAAGACTTGTAAAGTATCACACACTCAAACATAATCAAATGACTGCGTAAATAAAACAAGTCTCTCAAGACAAAATAAAAAAGACACTAATCAAAATTAATTGTATTGGATGCTTAAGAGTAAAACACTATGAACTAACGCTTTCACCTTTGTTCATTAGACACATGACCACTACTTGAGAAAAACAAGTATTGTGTTCGTTTCTACAAAACGTACAGACAAATCGGAAATTCTATTTCTGTATCTTTCAAGCTTTTTAGGATAAAATACAAGAAAAATATATGTTTTATTTCACATTTTTATAAATCCATTACGTTTACTGTCTAGCACTACAGAATAAACTTTGCAAGCAAAACAAACTGTATGTCCACCATACATTAACTATGACAATGAAGAACGGATTCTTTATGTCACTGAACTTAACAGTCAGCAACAGTAAGTTTTCTATTCATGTTCTTTACAAAACAATGTAGAAAGCTAAATGTACATTTTCAATACTTGATGGTACATCAGGAAATAATTTTCTGCTTCTAAGCTATTACTTCTGTTTTTGATCTAGATACACAAGACTGCTTAGTTTAATTGTTATTATTTAGTTTATTTGATGGTTTAATATTTAATGATTATTTACTTTTCATAACAAGAGAGTTAAAAGTAATTATTTTAAAGGTGATAGTTATGACAAGTTTGGTTGCGTAACTCAATAAAAGTCATATAGGGTTCAATTGCTGTAATATTATTGAAGCCAAGTTACTCGAATCTTCTGTACTTTTCTCGATACCCTATGTGAGTATTGTTACGTTATAACTTCGCTCGCGTGGTTTATAGAAAGTTCGAGGCCTTAGTGACCAATGTATAAATATAGGCGACCAAGCAAGTGCAATTCAAGCATAAATATAGGTGTTCGGACAAACCCCCCTCGACCCCCCCCCCCCATGCGTTAGTGCGTTATTTTGTATTTAGTACTGTAGAAATCCTATAAAAAGTTTAAGCATGTTAGGTTTAGTATAGGAGATCAACACATTTGCTACATATTTTGTTTAATAAGAAAATTATATACATTTTATACAAGTTTTATTTCATATAGGAACTTTTACATCAATTTAAGAGGTAGGGATATTCCAGTGTTCCCACGTTGTATATGTTACAACATATGCTGCTGATGTCTCCATCAAGATGTCATCGTGGAAGGGAGGGGCAAAGAGTCTGCTTATTGTGTAAAACGTTAGGTCACTTTTAAGTGAACTGCCCATACTGTGCTGAGCAGCAAGGTAGGCAAAGCTATTGCCTCCAATAGATTGTGCAACACATACAGGAGAGCTAACAGTGGGCAATAAACACTTCTGCTATAGCTCCAGGAAACTAGAAGATATCAAAATCTCAAGTCAGACATACACACTGATTTAGGATGAGTGAAATAAAAAGTATGTATCAAACGTATATTGGTTAGTTTAGCTCTCTTAAGGCTGGATAGTCTTGCACCAAACTGTTTAGTGGTTAAACCAGCACACCCAGAGATGGGTAAAGCTTGGTATGTAACGCTGATGGTGCAAGTGTGAAGATCTGAATTCCTGGTCAAACAGGAACAGATAGAACACCGGCAGACATCACAATATATCAAGCCCTCCAAATGAGATCATAATTTTGGTCAGTGAATACAGACTTTATTCTGGTAACTTGAGACGGATTAGACATTGGATAAATGCTATATTTCCGGCTCTGTCGAGAAAATATCACTAACAGAAAGAAGGTAATCTTCTCCAACCTCAGATCTGCTATTGGCATCCTTAGGACGGACATACTGCAGAAATAATACATCTGGTTTTGCCAGTGCAATGGGTGAACTGATATTCCAAGGAAAAGTCATTTTATGTCAGCTATATCGAGACCAGGAACAGTGAACTACATGAGTTTGTGTAGTGGATGAAATAAAAGTACCTTAACAGAAACTAGTGCAAATCGAGCACCTAGTTATAAAAGCCACACATTAAATGAACCGTTTCTTGTCCAGAATGTCCCAGTGTTGTTTGACTGGCAATCTAACTGTATAATTATAGGTGTGGTGAGTGAAGTGGAAGTAACTGATGCTGGTGGATGTGCTAGGGTTGCATCTGTTGCACCATAGCCAGTAGGTAATATATGATTACCAACATATCTAAGATTTTTGTTTGAGAAT
Source organism: Limulus polyphemus (assembly GCF_000517525.1). Classification (NCBI taxonomy): domain Eukaryota; kingdom Metazoa; phylum Arthropoda; class Merostomata; order Xiphosura; family Limulidae; genus Limulus; species Limulus polyphemus. The sequence continues at coordinate 198,304 of NW_013667069.1, forward strand.
TTTATGCAGAACTTAGATCAAATGCAACAAAAGCAACTTACTAACGTGTCGGTTGAATACTTTGATACATTTGCGGGACCAGGCAGCTTATTAGGCCAAGCAATGGGGACTCAATAAAACACAGGTGCAGGTGATGTTCATTCAATAAAGCAATCACTATACTGGCTTCCCTATAGCACTAGATAGGTCACCAGCCAGTGTTGAAATACAGAAGATGTTAAATAGCAACCATATAACCTTTAAAGGGTGCTGGTTGTCTCCAATAGTGATTGTCAGGAAGAAGGAAGGCACGCCAAGGCTCTGTGTTGACTATAGATGGGTAAACAAAATAACTTGCATTTGCACCTTCTCTTTAATCTAACCAGATGGATGCCTGGACACATTTCCATTGATTCAACAGTTTGGATCTGGCATCCAGATACTGGAAAGTAGTTAGATGAGGAAAGCAGACTTCTAGAAGCCAAATTACAGCTGTCGAAGTTACTATGAATGTTTGCGTTCTTATTTTTGTTTATTTGAAAGTTGTGATTATAGCCACATATTATCCATAGATGCTCCTAAGCTAAAATGTGTAAATGCTCTTTATATTTAAGAGAACAGTGCCATCTAGCCATAAATTTTGTTTCCAATATGAGTTTTTGTAGCTAAGGCAGGGAAGTAAGATCTTATATGTATTCCAAAAGCAAATATAGTTTTTCTTCTATATAAGCATAAAGTCATGAAGATATACAAAATGTACATGTTTGAAACTTACTTGAACTGCCGAAATTTGGCATTTTACATATGTACTTTAGTTTAGGCAGTTATTGTCGAAAACACATTGTTTAGTTTGTTGTATAAAGGAAGGATTTTCTATAAATGTGGCTGCTGTGGATTTAAGTAAATAATCTTACTGTTTTTCTCGAACTTTGGAAAGTATATATGCCTGGAATTATTCCACACCTAATCCTAACAAAGTAGCGTAAATATCTTAAGCACAATATCCGTATGATGAGTTGTAATGTAAAAGCAACTAGGAATTCAGACATGCTAAGAACTTAAAGAAGTGGTGAAATTGTTTGTTACTAAATCTAAACAATTACTGCGCCTATTCTTTTAGTTGAAAAACTTTTTCTTTTAGTTGGACTTCTTTACTATCTCTTTCACCACTTTCTCAGTGGATTACACTTACCACATGACCCCAAAGTGACCATCAGAATTTCCATACTATAACTTTTAACATATTATGTGTACCTACAAAAAATTTTCAAGCTTTTCATAAACATTGCAAGTCTTTTGTAGGCAAAAAGTCAGAATATTTAGTTATTTGTTTTTACTGTGAATATATGGAATGTTTACTGCTCCGAATGCAAATAGTTTTCATGTTAAAATTAAAAACACCTTTCTTCATCTGAAAATTTTCAAGTTTCGTTTGCATAATGTCTAAATCCTTCTAAATAAATATTAAACATTTTTTAAGACGACCTTTATATTATCTGTAATTTTCTCTACCATAACTCAATCAATTGGACTACCCTCATAACCATCATAAAACATTAAAGGTCGAAAAATACGAAATAAATTGAGTAGTACTGTTCTATTCTCTTTAGTACTGACTATGAAGTTCCAAAAGACTTCGTTTGAGAGTTTCTACGTCTCATCTATTTCCTATGTTTACTTTACTGTTGACAGCAAAAGTGAAAACCAAAAAGAAATGAATCGCCACTCCTGCTATTAACAGAATTATAAGATGTTTAGCTTATTCTGGCATTTCCAATTTACTCTCAAAACACTGTCCTTTAATACTGAGTCTAACTCGTAGACATGATTGTTTTACTTTACACTGCTGCTCTCTTTCTACAGAGCAGTGATCTCTTTTTTGAAATATTCGCCTCAAGCTGAAACAAACAACCTCTCTCTCAGCTTTTGCCATATCTTCTATAGCAAGAGTTCCAATACTAAGTGTTTCTTTGAAAAGCTTCAATTCATTCTTCATCATTTTGTCTACACAAACCACTGTTGCCATATGTCCCATTCTTAGAATCGTCCTTAACAATATATAGATTACTGTGCGTTTGCATTGGAGAAGTGGCGCAGCTTTGCAGACTTCATTTTGCCAAAGTTTTCTAGTACGATATATCTTCTTTCTTTGAAACTAATTATCTGGTGAAGATCTGTCAACCATAGATGCCATTGTTGCAAGTACCTCTATAGAATATCTTCATCCCAACTACACTTCATTTTACACAATTTTTGTAAAATAGGCGTTACTAGAAGAAATAATGACGCTAGGAATCCAAGAGGGTCGTAAATTAAGCTGATGATTAAAATAATTCGTCTTTTTATATATACGGTCGATTTTTGTTTATTATCCCGAACATATGTCTTATTCAACACACCATTGAATTCCAAAAGCTCTTTTCATAGGAAGATTATCCTGCTCCAAAGAAGGGAGAAGCCAACTGCTTGATAAGATCATCAAGATCCATTTGATCGTATTCTACTCCCACATCGTTTTTGTTTATTAAAAAGAGATCAATCAATCTCCATGGATAATACCCTAGACTGTTGGGGCAGGTCTCCATCAGATGAATGTGATTCCAAAAAGTGAGTGTGTCATCGAATGATGGTCCTGAATTTCAGGGACAGAGGAGAGGACTTTGAAAATTCCCTGGAACCTGTGGTAGGGACAGAGATAAGAGATGCAGACTTGTCAACTGATATATTCTGGAGGGCAGAACAGAAATACTCTGTAGAAGAAACAGAAACATATGTCTGCACTGCAACAATAACAGAGGAAAAGAAAGCAACAACATATGTCTGAGTTGGAAGAGTGGATAACAATTTCCATGCCTCAAAATAGTCCTTCACAGCTATATCTCTTTCTCCTCAACCAATTTAGAACATGAACAAAGTAGGAGGAGCGTGAACTATTGCAGTCAACACAGTGTGGGTCTAATTAACACTCATAGCTATTGTGGCCTTAGTCACCAGAATGAGCATACATCAAAGTATCATGACAAGATGTCACAGAGTGCCCAAAGAGTGTTGGGAATGTATGGCTCTACCATGCAATTCAATTAACAGCCTGGACAGTAAACATCAAAATAAGAATTTTGGTAATTCACATTATTCAATATATTCAAGTGGCGATATGCCAGACTGCTGAAACACTTGGGTTGGAGAAACCAGCAACAATTCCTTAATCAGAGATGTTAAGTAAATCCTTCTCAATTATCACTTCTCTTGAGAAATTCAAATTAGCATGTGGAGTAACCTCAGTAGGTATATCCCTAATGAACTCCGATTTCAAGAGAGGTTTGCTTTCTCGTGGTCATATGTTGCAACCAAGATGCCCAACTTCTTGACTGACTTAGAAGAGCTATTAGGCCCATCTAATATCTTCTGAATGAAAAATGGAGACATCTGCGATCGAGAGTTTTTTGACAATGAATGTAGAATCAAAAACAAAGTACAGAAGTGTTAGGAAATGGAGACTATGAAATAGCCTTCCATTCATTGTTATTTTCCAATTACAGATTGTGATTTTATGTCATTTTATTTTTTGATTATCCATGAGAAAAATAGAAACAATTCAGTACCCACTGACCCCACCACCATGGAATCCTATAAATGGATGAAATATACTGTCAAACTAAAATGGTGAAGCTACATAATATCCATAACACCTGTTAAAGACATATGATACTGGTACTCAGTTGATCCTAGCCACACAGGACAAGACTAATGATCCTGGGGACACCGTCTACTACAGAAATTCAAGGCCAAAATGATGTCTTACAACGTCCCTGACACCCCTCAAACACCAAGATTTTCTCCTCCCATTCACGGGTCACCACACACACAGCAAACCTTGGGGTGGATTTTTGGATCCCAGACGAAGTAAATTGTAAAGATAGGATCTTCAGTGGGAAGTCTCATAAGTGTAGTAATTGTTGTTTTGTGGTCAAGAATTTCCTGGTTGTAGACTATGAAGCAATTCGAAGCTAGCCTAAACCTAGCATCCATATCTTCTCATAAAGTCAGTTTTAAATATTACTCTTCCTTGACACATCATGAAATGTAAAGAAGTTTCCTACAGTAAGATAATTTCTGCCATCCCTTTTGCCATAACTTTATATCCAACTCCCTATTTCTATTACTTCTTTCTTCATTTCTGGATGCAATTGCCCACTTTTCATTACCAAATCAGGTTGAGCCACCTGCAGAGCCAATATCAATCAACATACTGCAATATTTCCCATCAATAAACCCGTGGACTCATGGACTAATTGGTTTAGATAATGAGTTTCTTATCTCACTTGAGATAAATGGGACATTTTCAATTAAACTTTGTTCTATAAGTCGGGTTATTTTTCCCAATGTCTATGTATCCCTTTGTTGCTCCTTCATTTTGGTTGAGATTGAAGACTCATTCCTGAAGAATTGTCTCCTTGATGTCTTAATAGCTGTTTAATTCTTCACAACCTTCTGCCTGAAGTTACGTTTGAAACGCCAATTGTATTGTGGTTTATTCCTTCTATTATGTGTAACAAGATGTCTAACGAATCATTTTAGTTATACTAGGGTATTGTCAGCATAAACTGATGTGTCAGTATTATTCCATCTGATGATCCCATAACTTCAAGATGATGTCTTTGATAATCTGCGACCTTAATGGATTATAGTTCCATTGCCAGCTGCACAGCTTCCTTTAAATATGTGCATCTGCTTTGCTTCAGCGTAACTCTCATATCCTATTCTGTTATGGTATCTATAAATTGGTCATGAATCAACGAACCCATTAGTTCATGAGGACCATCCAGGTAAGATGATTGCGCAAGCCTTTTTAAATCTTCTGTACGTTCAGCTAGTCTCTTCTTCTCTCTATATCCTATTCCAAAACTTTGTTATGGTTACTTCTTTCGTGTGCAACAATCCGAACCTATTAGATAAGGTAGCTATCAATGTTTCATAATTTAGGCTCTCAGCTGAAAGTTTCCTTAACATTGTCAATGCATGTCCCTTTAAATGAGCAGCAAGATGGTTGGCTTGTTTTTCACTATTACACTTGTTAATTCTGGAAAGGATTTCAAACTGAGCTCAGTATGACCCACATAGCATCTGACAATCATGGTCTATGAGTTTCTCTTTTGGACGATATTGAACTGGCCAGCTAAGTTATGAGACTGGATTTTGTACCGTCATGGCTGGATTGGTCCAGAAAAGTCCTTCAGAAACAGGTTGCACAGAAGTAGTGGTAATATTTATGGGCCAAATAAGTTCTACTATTCCATATTTGGTAGTATATGTTTTTGTTTCTATCTCTTAAGTCAATCAGAAAGAGGCCCGCATGGCCAGGTGGTTAAGGCGCTCGACCCTCAATCTGAAGGTCGCGGGTTCGAATCCCCGTCACACCAAACATGCTCGCCCTTTCAGCCGTGGGGGCATTATAATGTGACGGTCAATCCCACTATTCGTTGGTAAAAGAGTAGCCCAAGAATTGGCCGTGACTAGCTGCCTTCCCTCTAGTCTTATACTGCTAAATTAGGGACGGCTAGCACAGATAGTCCTCGTGTAGCTATGCGCGAAATTCAAAACAAACAAACAATCAGAAAGAAATATTGTTGGTTTAGTCTTTGGATTTAATAATTCGTTTTCCAGAAAATATATTTTGTTGCTGATGTTCTTTTCTCTCTCAATGACTCTGTACAGTGTACTTCTTCAGTCTTGTCATTACAGCCTTTCAAAACGTTTTCAATGTTATTGTTGCAGTCTCTTTGTACATCTCCAAAAGATTCGTCAATCTTGTCTTGAATCAAAGTTATTTCTATTTTAAATTCTACTTCAAATAGTAGGTCTCTTTTTTTTTTAATCTTCATTTATGTTTCTGTCATGTTTGTTTATCTATCTATCCCTCTCATCCTAGTTTGATTGAATTTTCTATCTCGTTTTTCTTGGTCTTTCTTTGGGACTTATTTTGATTTTTACCTCTTTTTTCTTGTTCTCACTTAAACACCCAATTATTTTCTATTTGTTTTTTCCCATTGTTTTTACATATCGAACAGGTTTCTTATTCCACTCTATGCCTTTGTGGTCATTTTGAAATAAAGTTGACGTTTAGCCAAAGTTCTATCTTATTTTCACCAAATAATCCCTCTCTTGACATCTGTGTTGTAGAAATATTTTTTGTTGACAAGTTCTTTTAAGTCATCTGTGAAAATAATTTGAAGTCCACTCCACGTAAGTGATAATATATTAGTTTATGTTTATATTGACATTTCTACAAGCTTGAACACTTGTGCACTGTTATAGATGGATGTGGGCTTACAGTTACAAATGGCATTAACATCATTTTACTTGTACTTTTCGACTGAAAATAAACTACAGCTTAACCAAAATGCACATTGACTGATTTATTGTACTATCTTCTTAATTATCTTTGATGCTTCACTGGTCCCATATTTATAATATATCCTCTGACATCAAATCCCCTAGAATTTTCCAGATGTTTCAAGTCTATATGATCATAACGTCATCACTATGGCTCACAGCTCCTCTTGATAACAAACAAACTGCAACATTAAAAAATATAGTTTGTTTACTTTGTTTGTTTGTTTTGAATTTCATGCAAACTACTTGAGGGATACCTGCACTATCTGTCCCTAATTTTGATGTGACAAACTAGAAGAAAGGGAGCAATTGAACACTGCCCACTCCCTACTTTTGTGGGCTTCCTTTTCACCAACAGATGAAAAGGCAAGCATGTTCGACGGCGGGATTTGAACTCGTGACCCACAGATTATATCCTGGTGAAATGGCCTAACTACCAGGCCTAAAAATATAGCTTATAACTCTATGTTGCTAGAGGAAAGTTCTGTAAGTGCACTATTATTATGTGATGCTCTAGCTCTTTTAATAGCTTTGAAATTTTTTCCAATTAAAAGCTCTCTGGAATGTAATATTCCTTTTTTCAAAACTTATGAGTTTATAGAGACTTTCCAAAAATTTGTGTACTAAATTGATAATTTTGTTTGAAAGCAGGAAATTGTTCAAGTTATTTTGAAATATTTGGAATATCATCAGGTACACATATATATGTGCACCAAGAGTGACTACTTAATGGACTTGATGCTCAAAGAAAGTCGTAAACCTCTCTTGTAAATACAATACTAACTTTAAAACTATTTAAGATTGTTATGCTAGTGTTTCTGACATATTTCCACATTTGCCTGATAATTCCCCAATATAATTATTTAACTGTCACTCCCATATGGGTGCATCTTTCATTCCTTAAGATACATGTTGCACCATTGAATTAATTTATACATACAGCAAATAAGCTTCTAATCGTTCTTCCATGCATGAATAAATATGTACTTCATAGTTGAAATTTATTCAATATAATTTTTTATTTAATTCTATACATAAAAACAAACTAAAACATCAGTAGTGTTTGTGAATTTCCTGAATGTTTCTAAGCATAATAAGGCACTCAATAGGTCCTTGCTCCTCAGTGGTAAGTCTGGGTGATTATCAGGGATAGAACGAATACTGGAGATCAGTAATCGAATACAAATACGAATACTTCATATTTTTATGAATAGGAATACGAAAACAAATACAGGAAAAATGCTAAGTATTTGAATACGAATACATAGAAATGTATTCATGAATACTTTGTCAGGTAATATGCATTAATGATAAAATAGCAGACGATTAGATTTCAATAATTTTGTTTTATGAAACAAACTTTTTAGAAACTGAAACAAACAAAATTTGAACACATAATATCATTTCAATACTTTTATTTTTCAAAATGCAGTAACAAAGTCTTAGAACATAAATATATTTTTAAAGGAGACTTATACATATTATAACTGTTCATTGTTCTTTATGAACATCAGTCTCTCAAATCTTTTGTTAGTGACGCGGCAGCGATCAGGTCTGAGGGTTTTGCCTCCAACGCTAAACAAATGCTCAACAGAGGAAGAAGATACTGGAACATTAAGGTTGTATGTGGCTAATATAGATATTGTAGGAAAGTATTTTTCCTGGATCTTTCAATAATCTAGAGGGTTGCTTTCTTCAGGAATGCAAGGATCATCGAGGTGGGTGTTGATTTCTGTATCCTATGAATATGAGGTGGCTGGTTTCTTGGAGGCAGCAAAGAAACTAAAGAGTTTACTTCTTTTGCGAGGGGAGATTTACAATCCTCTTTTGGTTCCATGGTTGTAGGGTTATTTGTTTAGATAACTTTCTTGACTTCTTGCTGCAGAAGCATTCAATTGCATTTATAGACTATAGACCACTTAATGTTCTAATATTCTAAAAGTGAAAGTTGATGTTCAGGTCTAAAAAAAGGCAGTTACTTGAAACGTTATAGTTTGAAAGCTTTTTCTGGGTCTGCAAAGCATGGTTATAATTAATTACACTTGTCATAAGATACTAGTATTAGACCTATAATATCTTTATCACTTCAATCTATTTAAGCCCCTTAAAGTTTTTCAAGAAGAAGTGTATAATGTTATTTCGACTAGGTTCTATCCACCATATCAACTGCCAACGACGTATTTCACTCCATACAACTTGCCACTTGCCGTGAAATCTAGAACTAAACCTGAAATCTGAGAATCTCCAGTAACTAACGGGTCTAACTTCCCTGCTTTGCTCATTATTCACAAGAAAGTAGAAATTTTGGTGATGTGGATAAAGGTTCTCGTTTTTGTGGTTGCAAAATAATCAGAGAAAGCTGAATCAAACTTATTAAGAAAACAGTAAGTGCACCCAAGATCATGAGTAGGATCATGTTGGAGGATAGTCCACGAGCTGAGGGAGAGTGGAAAGTATTGTTGCGTCAGCAAGGTCACATGACTAGTGTCACGCCACGTTTCTAGAACTATCCCGTTCCTTCGGGAGTGCTCTAGCATTTACTAGATTGGGGGGGGGGGTCTGGTATATATATAAGATGGTCACGGCGTGACGGGATAATGTGTGTGTGTAGACAGTGAGTAACTGATCTGCAGTCAGAGAGTATTATTGAGCACGTTCGTTGTTATAGCGTATGTGTTAGCGTGATTGTTGAAATTAAGTGTATCGTAAAGTTA
>NW_013667069.1:207441-212499 GCF_000517525.1 Limulus polyphemus
AAAAAGAGACGTAACAGTATATAGAGTGGTCAAATTGAGGGAAAGTCTTCTACTTGACGTGAGACTTTTTCCCCTGCTGGAACGGTCCCTACAAGCCATCTCTCTACAGTTGCCAATCCTGGATACTGAGGAATGAGAGCTGTCTGGGGCATCCAGAAGAACTTCCAAAGCTTTCCTCCTGAGGCTAAACCTTGGTAGTGGATCGTTTGTGACAGGGGATCACAAAAGAGAAGAAATGTTGGTGTTGGATGAGCTCATCCATCACAAGCTGTTTCGCTGTCAGGTGATACAGCAATGTTGAGATTGGTACACAGAGGACTAGAAACAATCCCAAGAAGAGAAATACCCAGTTGCCCTACCAGTGAGAAGCGAAACCCCACGAATGAATGAAGTCCATCTCAGCAATCTGTTTCACCACCAGGTGACACAGCATGTGTTCCTTCTACCTGCAAAGAGGGAAAAGAAAAGCATAGACAATAAGATAGATTATTCGAAATTGTCCTGTGAAAGTGAGTTTCCTCCCATATCAATTTCTGAGACATAGGAGTTACAGCTCTATGCCGTTCTGAAAAGATGTCGTTTTGGCGTTTGAAAGTGAAGTCTCGATGTTTGACAGTCAAACCTCCCTTCGAGAGTCACTTTCACTTTTCATACTTTGCTTCAACCAACCATACAATTGATATTAGAAACTTTTCTTCAGATCTTAAATCAGTTTAATTATTAATCTCTATTAGTGTTTTAAAATCCACATACAAATGTTTTAAAATACAAATATCCCTGAACATCCCTGTTGGGATGGGGTTGAAAATTCCTTGATCCCTTCCTCCAAACTTAATGCTGCCACGTTTAAAATTTAAAAAATAATGAGGAGTGTATTTAGCTGTCAGTGAAGCAATAAACCTTTGTGCAAAGCCAAACCCTCTCCAACATGAGGGGTGAGTTCCTTTATAAACTTCAGGTCTTACAGAATCCGAGATCTCAACGACTTCCCCGTATAGTCAGAATGTCTAGTCTAAGATTGACTTTCACACTGAAGAGCTGTATTATGTCTTGTATGCTCTCAGATAGGTTACTTTCTGGAATAAGCATATCTGAGTAGTAAAATGCCTGAAACTGATCTACAGGGCTCTGGGCTTGTTTTGACCAAGTGGTTATAAGGATGACAGCTTCATAGTTGCAGAGGTCAACCAATGTGGTGAAAACAATCTCCTCATTTTATATTGAGGTAATTAGCCATTTAGGATTTTCGTTTGGTTAAAAACAATGACTAAAACAGAAGTTGCTCTTCATTACTTTCTGATCACCCAAGTGATCTGAAGTGTGAAAATAACTACCCAATGGAGTAGTAGTGACTTTCCTAGTACATTGCAGGGTTTTTCTAATATACAACCAGCTAGGATGGTCGTTTTGTGGAGACCACTGACAGAAAAAGAGTTGTGTACATTTGCGATCTAAGCCCCTTTGTTAAATCCAATCAAAAACTGTCACCCTTATCAGAGTATTAGTGATTCTTCTGAACCAGCAGCAGGGTATCTGCTCTAACAGATTTGGTGGCCATTGGTCATGCCTACAATAGTTGAAAGGGCTTAACAACCCTTGCTTTCTCAGCCTCCAAGTGGTAAGGTGTGATACGGTACATGACATTTGTTATATATTTGTCATTCATATAATAGTTAGGACAGTCGGGATGACATTAACTTAAAGAGGTGTTGCACCTCCTTTTATTTTCAATGCATGTGTGATCTTCTAAACAAAGATTGTTACCCTTTCAAAAGTAGCAGCAGCTCATCCAAATAAATCATAGGATTCTCCAGTGATTGAAGGCCCTGCTGAAAACGTAATGATTCCATGGTGTGCCAGTGTTTGTGTTCCACATAATTATGTTGATGTGCAAGGTAATGTCAAAATAAAAACTTTTAGTACTAGCATGCGAATTTTGGTTGAATGGCAATTCATATAAGCGCTGCCAAGAAGTATTTTCACATGCCATAAAATACGTATTGGGTCTTGATGCTCACAGATGGAAGCACGTTACAAACATGAAATGTTGGAAGACAACTTTGAAAGTAGTCAGTGTAATTGCTATGATAATAGCACATACACCGAGGTAATATGTCAGAAACTACTAGTGCATGTGGATATGTGTTCAAGTCGAAGGTTTACACATATTAAAATATACATATGTGATTATGTGTGTACGAAGTGTGGCACAAATACATGAAACTTCAGACAAAAAGTGAACCAAAGTACAAAGAAGATGAATAGGGTTCAACCTATATTGGAAATTATGAGAATTTGATCAATGTGTTGACATGATGTATAAAGTTAATTGTGAATACTGGACTAACAGACATTTACTGAAGAAGCAGTGAAACTACTGGTTTTGTTAATTTGAGAAAGTTACCAATTCACTTTTGACAGTGAAATGTTTCACGAGTATTGAGTTTTGCTAGGAGGCATGAAAGTAAAGTGTTTTTGATACACATGCAAGTCAACATGACTTGAAGTATATCTTACAAGTGTTGGCAAGTTGTGTTTTGTTTTAAGGTACTGAATCACAGATGGTAAAGTGAAGTTGTCTGTGGAATCTGGAATTCTTGAATAGTATGCCTGTGCATGATAAACTTAAACTTGGGGCTACCTGATGTTATATTTTTTATGTGCAAAAATCTTTCTTTCTTCAACAGAAAAAATGTTTTTAAGAACTCAGTTTTCTGGATATAATCTTAACAGAAATCAAAACAATCTCAGTTCTGCATTAAAATGTAGGGTGCGATGCCAGGGGCAAAATATGATACCTCCATGAGAGGGAACTTTCTTGTCTTAAGCATTTAGTTGCTGTTCAAAGTGTATAGGGAGAGGAGACGTTGTAATAATGAATTCTTACTGGTGGAAAAATCAGGTTCGCATCCTAGTAGTGTTTTATTTATATCAGTCATTGGTGTGGATACTCTCACTCACCCATTTCTTTCCAGCTGGACCAAGCTCTGTTTATAATGGATGAAATGTGGTGGAGTCCAGCTTAGATGCAGACAAGTGGTGTAACCCCACCAACCTCAGAGGCAGCTATTCAGGACAAAGTATATTTTGTAATGAGGATTTTAGACTTACACTTTTAACCAAGTTTCTTTGACCAAGTCAAGTAGCTAAGAAAATGGGGTTCATGTGAGCCAACGATGTCCAGCATTCCAGCTGCCAAGACACCTATCACTCCCTCAAACACAACCCCCACCAATGAGAAGAACTAACAACAAAGCAAAAAACGGCAAGAAACCTAAAGAGAAGAGCAATTTGGAGCATCATGGAAAACCATGAAAATGCCCCATTGAAGTATGCTTGGCTGAAAAGGTAATCAACATGGTATGCATGTACATCTTCAACGGGATCACAAGATCCTTTTCCCAAGTAAGAACTTTCAACAACTCAGACCAATGAATATGGAAGCTAAATCTGGCACTGTTTCAGGCACATTCACTACGTATACTACCACCAAATTAAGGGAGATCATCTCCAAAATGGCAGCTGCTACTGTGACTAAATCATCAATCGTGAATTCAACTGTGACAGCAGTTTAAAAAATAGAATTGCGCTCAAAATGAAAATAGACTAGGAGAAAAACTCATGCTTCAAATATGAATTTTTTTTGTCTGTTTGGGTATTTTATATTCGAATGCACAAAGGTTATAAAGGGTAAAGGCAGTCTTGTGTATTTAAACTAATTAATCTAGTTAAGTGTTACCTGTACAACTACCTGAACGAATCTAAGGGCCATGCAGGGCGTCTTCATGACTGTGGGGTTAAACCTATTCCATAACACGTGATACCCTCTAAAAATCTCAAGCACAAAAGACACTTTGAGCAGAAAAAGGCAAACCAATCGACTTTTCTGGAATAAGAGACACCAGATCTAGCGATTATTTCAAAATCTGGGTATCAGGGGTAAGTTTTAGAGCTCAACGAGGTGACAGTACCGGTATTTTAAGTGTCTATAAACAAATAAAGAAGTTCACCAAAAAACCTTGAAACATAAGCACTGCTGTCTCAGATGGGGCCCTGAGTGATGACAGCTCCATTCCCCAAATACATTTCCTTTGCAATGCATAGCACTATCTACATCCACTTCTTCCTTGCACATATGGTGATGTTCTTCGTATTCCCTTCTCCTAATTTCCTTTTTGCATAGTTTAATGAAGTTTATAAAGCTTTCCAGGTACGCAAATATGCATGCAAACAAACTGCTCTTTTAATTATATATATAACAAGTGCATATTTAGATTATTGTATAAACTTTTACTAGGTAAGGTATTTATTGCTACCTTCACATAATACAGCTTTATTTTAGGCAATGCCACATAACCTGGCTTCAAAGCGATAAATTGAACATTGATATTTTTTTTAATAAATTTACCATAGTTAGCTAAATACAAATGTAATAAATTTAACAGACAGCAACACAACATATCTTTCATGACAGGAACTGTTAAACTGACAGAGCAAGCGGTACAATAGAGTTGACAGGGTGTTACTGTCAGCACTGATGCAGTATTTGTAGTACACAAAGCGGCTTTTTGTGGGTTAGTAGTTAATTGGCTTTTTTAGCAAAATATTTAACGTACATTTGACATTCTTCGATAAAAAGTTATATTAGCAGTATATCATTTCGTATGTTTTACTTGGAAAATTACTTAGTTAACGTTTATAGTAACAGGACTGAAGATAAGATATATATATTTTTATGAATTTCTAAAATATATATTCTCGCTAGGTGACAGCGCTCTTTAAACATGGTGACATTCTTGTTTGTATCATGCGTTCAAACCACAAGTACTTGAAAGATAAAGTGAAAAGAAGCAAGGTTAAAAGAAAAATACAAATATAATAAAGTAAAAATGGTTATTCGAGTTTTAGAGCTATTTAGTGGTATTGGAGGGATGCACTGCAGTTTGAATGGTAAACCTTGTGTGTTAAAAAACGTGATTTATATTTCTCAGTATACTACTATATTAATTACCTTATTTTTCGGTGTATAAGACGCACTTTTTTACCCCAAAATTTGAT
>NW_013667069.1:213162-246305 GCF_000517525.1 Limulus polyphemus
GAGCTCATTTGTGTTTAGAACAATATATACTAATTTTTAAAGTATCAAATTGAATTTTTGTTCAATAAAAATCTTTCAAGTGTGACTGTAGCTTTTTTCCCCAAAACTTTGTCTTCAAAATAAGGGTGTGTGTCTTATATTCCGAAAAATACGGTATTATTACTATTACTACTAGTACTAATAGTAGTAATACTACTGATAATTAATATTACAAGTGTTATAACTTAGTACTGCACTTATTAGGTTTATCATGCATAACATATTCTTCTGATATTGAGATTGATTCCTAAGCATAAAAACTTCTTATAGTTATACTTTTTACAGGTATATATGAAATTTTTAGCATATTTTTGAAAACATAGATTTAAACCTATTTATGATTTTTATTACTATACTCCATAAAAATTGAATACCTGTGACTATTGTTGCCACCTTTTCATTTCATTTTCAGTAAATCCTGACACCTCTACCCCGGAGTCTCCTTGCTCTAAAAGATTATCTTCCTAACTCACAGATCTGGATTTTTTACAAGCACATTATTTTTAAGACAAAAATATTTCAATTTCTGAGAAAAATGTAACTTGCAAAAAATACCAGTACTTTATTTTTGTTATATACACTTATAAGAAAAGCATGTAAAATATATCTTTTTCCATGCAACTTATTTTCTCCATAGGATAAAAAAAGAAATTACAGTGTAACTATGGTGCTACAATGTACAAACACTCAAACATATATATTTTATCATCCATATTCTTAAATCCAGATCAATGTTGTAGGCACTATTATTATAAACCCTGCAAGCCTTCATGACAGAATTGTTTCAAAGACTGATTATAAAATTTAAACTTATGACTGAAAGCAAGTTCATATTAAAGCCTCTCCAAGGAATAAAGATCAGTGAGGCTTTTTAAATGACTGTAAATTTTCAGTGAAACTAAAGAGAATGTACAATGCATACCCCATGGCAGCTAATGTCAAACCATTAGCCAGGATATGTCAAAGGTAAACACCAGTTACATCATCAACTCCTGCATTACATCAATGACATAAAATTAAAATTAATGATAATTATGAGACTATTCCCTTGGTTTCTTTTGTTCCTGCTTCTCATCTTTCAATGTTTTATGATTCTTTATGACAGTATAATGATGTAAACAGTACTTCCACAAAGAATATTCAAAATAATTTCAAATTATTTAGTTATTTATTAACTATTCTTAAATGTTTACTTCTTTTTACTCTTAGCACACTTTAATAAATCATTGCAGGCAGTAGACTTACAAAGAATATTCTCATTGCCTTCTGGTGACTATGTGGTCAGTATGGGCCCAGTGGGAGCTCATCTCTTGAATTTCATCTGTGGGGACCTTTTTCTTACCGATGTATGGGTGCACAAGGTGATCTCGAAAGGAGACGTTATCCTCTTTCTCTCCCTCCATTATCCATGTTCCCATTCCCTTCCCTCCTCCTCAGGATCTTCAGGTCTTTGGATGATCAAGGTGGACATTTCCAATACTTACCTATACATTCCTTTGATGAAACATTTCCATCCATATTTTTGGCTTATCTATTAGGGGATTGTGTGCCAGTTTCACACATTACCTTTGGTATAACCTCAGCACCATACATGTTTTGTCAAATGGTCCACTCCTTTGCTCAACATATTCATGCCATTGGGTTGCACTTCCACGACTGGCTTCTTCTTTCTCATTCGAAACAGGAATTGGTCTATGACACTCGTCAGCTCCTGGCCAAAGCTCCATGGGTGGACTGGTTGGTTAAGTTGGAGTAGTCTTTCCTTTGTCTTACCCAATACCTTATGCATTTGGGTATTTTCTTCAACACCCATCTCAATCGGGCCCAACCTTCTCCTCTTTGGCTCCACTCTATGGAACAGGCTGTTCCTTCACTTACAGTTCACGAGGTTTTATCACTTTTGAAGATGTGATCCTCCATGACCCCTCTCATACCTCTGGGGAGGGCCCATATGTAGTTTCTTCAATGGGTCCTTCACAATCAATGGAACCTCATCAGGGATCCCTTGGATACTTCTATATCCCTTCCCTCATCCCTTGTAGATGATCGCCATTGGTGCTTGAACAGGGCCCACAGTGAGGGTCCCGCTTCCTCCTCCATGACCAGATTTATATCTGCTCATAGATGCATCCCTTCAGGGCTCGTGTGCCTGGGTGGATATCCAGGAGGTTTTGGGTTGTTGGTCTGTGGAGGAAAGTTCTTTTCACATCAATGTTCTCTAAATCCTGGCTGTTCATCGGGCTTTGGATTAATTTCTTTCTCTTGCCAGCTGCAGGCTAGTTATGATCCATCCTGACAATTCTATCAATCACCAAGGTGGCACTAGGTCCAGATCCCCATGTTTTTGCACTATGGATATTCTTTGGGCCCACATACATCACATTCGTTTGATGACGTGTCATGTACCAGGTGCTTTCAATCTCATAGCTGATCGTCTTTCTGACCAAATTGCATTTATACCACAGAGTGGTACCTACATCCTGCTGTTTTTCAGTGGTGCAGTTTTCATCTTGGTATGCCCCATATCAGTGCCTTTGTCACTGCCCTCAATCACAAATTGCTTTGGTTTTGGGCCCTGTTCCTCCATCCTTGGCTGTTGATGCCTTCAGCTGGGATTAGTTCCTTTATGTTTACCCTCTCATCTGTTTACTTCATTGGGTGGTCTCTCTCTTCCATGCCACTCCATGCATGGTCCTTCTGACTGCTCCTTGCTGGCCTGCTCAACCTTGGTTTCCTCAGTTATTCCAACTGCAGGTGGTCCCCCCCTTCCTCTTCCCTTACATCCTGACACCATCCATCCTCCATCTTCACACCTGGCTTTGTCAGGTCCTTGGCAGGTTTTTCTCACTGAGTAGCTTCACATTTAACCTGTTACATTCACCATTCTTCTTTGGCTGTCTATTAACATTGACTTGGGGTTTCAGGCTTCTCAACTAACAGTTGCCTATATCTCTCAGTTTCTCACATGGCTCTTTGAGAGGGGTTCATCGGTATCCTCAATTTCAGGGTTTTGGGTGGCGTTATCCTATACATTCCATTTTTCCCATTTCCGCAGGGTCTTTGCCTCCCCTCTCATTTCCACGTTGATCTTTTCCTTCAGGCTCCATTGGCCACTGAGGCATCCGTTGCTACTAGACTGGGACATTAATGTGATCCTTCATGTCATCACTTTACCTCTGTTTGAACCTCTATGTATGTTTAACCTGTTTCATCTTTCTTTGAAGGCATATTTCCTCCTCCTCCTGGCCTGCAGGCATCGTAGGTCAGATATTTTGCCCTCGATTTTACCAGGACCCTGTACTACTACTCCTATGTTATCCTTTATCTTAATTATGCTTTCCTTCTCAAGACCTCTGCGGCTTGAGAAGGTCAGTCCTCCTTTTTTCCTATCTGCCTATCATCTATATCACATCTCTACCCTCGTCCTGATCTGGATAGACTCCTCTGTCCTTTCCATGTCCTCCATTTTTATATTGTTCACACGGCTTCATTCCGGGGTTCTCTTTCCTACCTTTTTATCCCTTAGCAACCTTCCTCTTTCCATGATCATTCCCCTGTTACCCTGACCAGTTGGGTTTTGACATTTGATCCAGTTGGCCTATTCCTCCTTTTCTCCTTCCCAACATGATTTCTTTCATGTTTCCTCACATCAAATCTGTCACCTTACCTTCTCCCTTGCCTTCCATCTTCATCAGCCATTGGAAGAGATTCTACGATTGGGCATGTGGACGACTCCACAAACATTCATCTCCCACTACCTACATCACATTTCTGTTTCTGCTTCATTGGGGTATCGCCTACCACCTGTGGCTATTCTACAGAGTTTGGTGAGGCTGTGACATAAGGACTAATGCTTTCTTTTCTTTCAGGGGGCCCCTGCTTCAGCTTCATTTTGGATCCCACTCTGTGGCAAGTGGTGCCTGATCAGGTATTTTGTCTGTGCTCGGAATGGGTTCCACTTAGATGGCTATAACCATTTGCAGACATCTTGCTGTCAAATCTGCACTGTAAGTCATGTTGATTTTTCTAAATTTTCCATGGCTATGTACACTCACCCTTGAGATGGGGTGCTTCACAAGATCACTAGAATGTAAATGTTAGGATGGAAGAAAGAAAAAAAAGATTGTTATTAGTTGAGTGCAGTCAAACTGGACCTTTGGGACTAGTGAAGAGCCAGTGATTGGGTCATTGTGTTTTTGTTGTTTATTTTATTTACATTAATGATATTAATAGAGGTATAATTTGTAAAGTTTACTAAGGGCATGTGTTGAATTCTTGGGTATTTCTATCAGCATTGAAGATGTTGAGGTACTGCAGAATGACTTAGATCAGTTAGTAGGTGAGACAAATATTTGACAAATAACCTTTAATTTTAGGAAGTGCAAGGTAATGCATTTGGGTTATGATTCGGATCACACATCTAACATAGATCATGATGAGAACCCATTCAGTAGCATAACTGAAGGTTTTTGGAGTAATAGTGGAAAAGTCACTCAAACATAGAAACAGTGCTAATATAATTTATGGTGTATTTATAGGCATTGATTACAGTCCAGAAGAAGCAATTATCTTTATAAAGATTATTAGTTAGGCCTAATGTGGAATACTGTATACAGTAAGTTTATTGATAAGGTAGAAATTCATTAAGTAATTCCACTTAAACTTACATAGTGGTGAGAATAGCTAGGAGTAATAGTAATAGGATGACTTATAGAATGGTTATATTATGAGGATAGGTTAATGTTGTGGTATGCAGACACACTGTGTGTTTCCTACCTTCTCGTTTTAATGTCAAAATTTTCAAAAATACTTGAATGTATATGTAGTTTTCACACAATACATGTTCAAGAAATTCATTAATCCGACTTTGTTCTAAGTAATTTTAGTGAGGTTACACTTGTTCTACACATGGGAGAGCATGGCTGAAATTCTACACATGATATCTTGAAGTTATGACCTCTTCTTTGCTGAAAGTAAATCCAGTTGTTTCCCATTAAGTAATAGATTTAAACATTATGGAGTAAATCTTTGTGAAGTAAAATTTATTGTTCTTAATCTTGAATGATTTGGTGACTGAAAGGTGTCCAGTGTCCAGAAAGCAAGTATACACACTTTGCTTTTGTTTGTTCATTTTCTGTCACACATCCAGTTTATTTACATCTTTGCTTAAACTAGGTTAATTTTGTTAAATACAGTGTTACTTCATAATTTTCTTCCAAATTATCCTGTTACACAGTGAACCTTCCTAATACTTAACCTGAAAATACCTCAAGATCTCTTTTATCTGGAGAAAAGAAGAGTACAAGGTGATTTTCCTGGATTTTTAAGGTTATCTAGGGGATCAATAAAAAAGATCTGTGTCCGTGATTTCTATGTGCTACATTCTGAAGAAAACAAGATGTAAGAACATGAATTTGAAATATGGAAAATACAGAATAGGCATCAGTTAAGATAGCTTTTGTTTTTCTAAAAGGGTGATTTATTTATCAAGTGAGTTGCCATTAGCAGTAGTGGAGGCCAATACCTTACAGGAATTTTAAAGAGGGAACTGATTTACTGAAAAAGGACAGCATTATTGAACAAATAGTCCATTGTTGTTTCAGATTTTAAAAAATATGTATATGTTTTTTTTTTTGCCAATTGTCAAAATAAATGGCTTTTACTTATATTTCTTAATAGTATAAATGTATACTATGTTGTTGTTGGGCTTAGTATTCTTCTACAGTAGGTGTCTGTGACTTGTTAGTGATAAATTCGGTGATGAATAAATATCACACACTTTACTTGTTTTCAAATGATATATTCAGAACAAGTTAAACATATGTACAGTAAAGTATTCACACTATAGAGAATATAAGCATATCGTAAACATTATATAAATATAGGTATAGTTCTCCTTTTCTTGTCAAAAGTCCACTTAGGCCTGGTCAATTACTTTAGAATTGCAGTTGACAAGCTGAACTATTTTCTCTGATACTAATACAATATTAGTCCGGTGTGATTCGCTTAACAATTGTGGTCTTTCTTCTATAGATAGTATGTTCCTTTTGTCAAAGTGCACTCAGACTCATTCATTACTTTAGAATTTTGCCTTGATGGAATAAAGTTATTTTTTCTTTTCCTTTTCCACTGTTGTTTCACTCTAATATATATATTAAACGTTAGGCCTGTCACTTTTACGTTACTTAACTATATTTTCTTTGCTTTTATCTGTTAATACTGTCTGTCTGCTGCTTCCCGCTTATCTCACGCTATTTATATCCTTACTAGTTGTTTGGCCACTTTTTATATTCTCGACACCAATTAGTTATTAACAAAACCTACAATTGTCTGCTTTTAGCTTTTAACAAAACTTAAAAAATAATAAAATGTTCACTCACAAATATAAATTAATCACTAATATTTAAACCAAACAGTCTTTTATTTTGTGACAGTTGTCCATATTTATTTTATGTAGATGTGGTGAAAATGAATTATATTTAATTATCCAAGGATTATATGTACAAAAGATTATCAATGATATGATAGAGTAACAGTTAGGATAGATGGATCTGTGTGATAGTTTTCAGAGTAAGGGTGAAGTATTGGCTGGACTTGAGTTACACTTGAGTAGGTTAGGTAACAAAATATCTTGGATAGCTCCAAGGAAACTCCAAAGAGTTTAAATTGTGCTTATCTGATGGTGAGGTAGCTTGAGGAATTGGGAATAAATGAATTGATAGGAAAACTAGGACATCAAGGAGATTGGAAGAAGGCTTAAAGCATAGCAAGCTAAATAATAGTTTTAAAAAAATCTGTTCAACTCAAAGATAAGCTTAATTTCTATTATTTTAGTTTTAGGAGTACAGTGTATCAGGAACAAAATGAACAAGTCCAAGACTCAGACTGAAATAAAAGCCTATTATATAATTGGAAATACTGAAATTTGGTTATATTAAGAAAACATTGCTAATAAGAATTATTTTGAAATTCCAGTTTATAAGGTACTTGATAGTGACAGACTTTTTAAAAAAGAGAGTGGGGTGGTTTCCTATATAAAGGAATAACTGCAGTCTGTTGGGATTGAAGACATAAAATGATGATCAAGAGGTTTAATATGTATGGGTTACATTCAAGAGTAGAAAGTTTTTAGTTACCAATTGTTATACATGTAAACTATCTGATCAAATAAATGACATCAATAAAAAAATGTTTAATGATATTAGGTTTGTCACTAATATGAATACTGATGCAATATAATTATAAGATATATTAATGTTAAACACATTGATTTGCAATATATGAAGTCTTTTAATGAGAGAAAGAGATTTCTTGAAGTGATTTAGGATAGTTTTCTATACCAAATGGTCAGAGATCCAACCAGAGGGGATACCATTTTAGATTTATTGTTAACCACTAAAGTGAATGTGGTTGCAAAAGTTCAAGTGAAGGAACAATTGGGAAAAGAGATTATGGTATGTTAGGTTTCATGTTGAGATGAAAAATTTTATTCCAAAATATACATACCTCTTCTCCCACTTATGGCTATTACTCAACTGCCAGGGTTTCTTCCTTTGCCAATCTAAGCATTGGTCTAATTTTTTCTCGTTTGCTCCAGTCTTTTATACCCCACTCAGTTGCCCTTGATGATATTTATCTCGTGATACTATCCACCTGTGTGAATGTTCCTTCTTTCCTAGTACTGTATATAAGCAACTAATTCAGATAACATTATCACTTTTTTCTAGATAAAGTGACACTAATGGGTTTCTCAGTATTATGATCATTAGGAGATACTTTGAACATTATCATGTTATCTAGTTGATTTTCATAATAATAATGATAATTGAAATATAATAATTTCTTATGATTGGCAAGCCAATTTATGGTATGAATTCCTGGATTATTATTTCTGGCACAGAGGCAAACTGGGTCTCTCCTACCCACCTCTGATATGTAGCATCACATAAAAATCAGGGAGGGGGGAGTCACTCTCAGTTGAGACTGTCAGTAATCTTATTCATTGTGAGATGGAGATGTATATTTGGATCTGTGGTGGTCTTCTGGGGGGGGATCTGAGGCTGCAATTGAGGATGATCCTCAACATTTTGGAGAGACTTTAGATTTGCTTCCTCCTGTGCCTTATTTTAGTCTGCTGGATTTTCAGTCCCTCTGTGGGACAGTGATGAGTTTATGGACTCGCAGCACTATAGTCTGAGGTTTGATTTCCTAGGGTGAATGCGGCAGATGGCTCATGGTTGCTTTGCTCAAACAAAACAAATTTACTTCGCAAAATGCTGTTCTAATCACTGGTAATTAACACAGTCTTTAAATGACCTATGAAATATGAAAGGGAGGCCAATTTGGGATAAGGTGCCTTTGAGTTGTTTTTATTCTGTTGATTCTTCCAGATGTGATGTTTTGGGCATTTTCCTGGCTGCTTTTGCACCTGTACCTTACTTGATGGCTGAAAGGTCTGGGAGCAAATTTTTAGTTATTTCTCCATACATGGATATTGTGGTTCATGCTGAAAGTTCTATTTCTCAGTTATGTGAAGGGACAGTTAGGCCTTATCTGACATGTTGTGGGAACTTTGTGATTTAGCCTACCACTGCAAGGTTGAAGTATTTTCCAACTCTCAAATAATACATCTGCTCCTCGAATTTCGGGGTTCTAAGGCAGAGTTTGTAGTTCACCTTAATAGCTCAATGTCCCTTAATGGGACAGAGTAAGTCTATGGACATACAACTCTAAAATTCAAGATTTTGTTTATTTTCACTTCACTTTGTTAGAAGACTGTCAGGATCACCAACTTTACTGATGATGAGCTGGCCCATTGTTACCATGCACGTTGGTTCAGTTTTAGGCATTTACATTCTTCCCTATTGTCATTGGAGTCTCCAATTACCTCGGCTCCTACAGGGGGTCATAGTTCCGCCCCTTAATCATGGGTCCTGACCCCTGACATCAGCCCCCTCGGGAACATTGGTACCCAGAATAGATTCTGTCTATATCCAAGGTTTCTGCTTCTTAGTTGGATCACCAGCAGCATTGGTGATTATTGTATACCTTCAAGGGCTGTGGGGGCTCAGTTCCAAGAATTTCTGGATGTGTGATAACCTTAACCATGTGTTCAGGAGTACTGCAGATTCTTAAATGACAATTAATCATTCAGTTCACATCTTTACCAATATTATCCATCAAACCTGTAGGGTTTCTGTCTCCTGCAGTTTGTTGGGATTTGGAAGTTAGTTCTAAGGTTTCCTGAGTTTGGTTGATCAGGAGGTATTGAGAGAATCATGCTAGTTCTTCAGAGTTCTTATTCCTGTAAGTTGTTGGGCTTATGCAAACAGTTATTGATCTTTCTTGTTTCTATCAATTCCTAGATTCTCCAAGGTTCATAAGTTACTGATTCCTCAATCTGTGTTGATTTTTTTACTGGGATTGTAGATGTCCCAGTTGGTTGTAGTCAGCTCCTATCTGCACATTGCCATAGCAGTGCAGTTCCACCATTATTGGCATTTGTCGTGCATAAGGGTTCCAGTTTTTTTAACTTCAGTCTCATGTCAGCTTCATATGGGTTCTGCTGGCTCCATCTCATCAATTGTCAGACCATCACACCCTGATTCTACTTTCAGAAACAACCCAGGCAGGCTTCCCTTTCAGGATTGAGACATCTATTCTTTCTCTAATTCAATATGTCATCAGTCTGGGTATTTTTTATTTTTCATCTCATCTCTCAGTCAAGCTCAGCTGACTCCCATCTGGCTCAATGCTATAGAACAGGATGCCACACTCTTACTCACCTCTCCTTCTCCCACTGCACAGATGGTTCTTTCTCTTCTAAGAATGTGGGCACCACTCAAATCCCTCATGCCTTTGGAACAAGAACACAAGTGATCCTTTTACTGGCTTTATGCGACCAAGAGATAAACGTCGATTCACTGATTTCCCCAGTTTCCTTAGTTAGGATCTTTTTTTTAAGTCGGGACACTACTACAATATAGGTTCCGCTGCCATCTCATCCAGAGTTCCTTCTCTACATGAATGCCTTGTTTCAGGCATATATCAACAGTCAGGGATTCCAGGGTCTATGCATGGACAAATAGGATTTCCTACACATTGTTTTCATTCTTCTTGTTCTTCAACAGGCAATGCCTCATGGTCTGGGCTTACTAAGGAGTAAATTTTCAGGCTTCACTCTGGCAATTCCATGGTGGTGTCTTGTAGTTCTCATCAAGAAGGCACATGGTCTAGGGCTCCTTGTTTTCAAATTTTAGACCTCCTTCTCAGGACCATTCCTATCTTATCACCCTTATAGCTTGCCACGTTCCATGGGTGATGCCTGTTGTAGCAAGTCAGTTGTTTCAATCCAAAGAGATTATTCCAACAGAATAGATGTTGCATTGCAAGGTTTTGTTGGATTGGCTCTTATTTTGCAACTCTAATTAGTAGGTTGGCCTCTCATTGGTTTACACAACTACTGGCAAATTGGTCTCCAGTAATTCATCTTCAGGCTTTGGCAATAGATGCATTCCATGAGGATAGGATAGGATTACAACTGTAAGCCTTCTGTCCACTTCATATATTATCCAGGGTACTAAATATGATTTGTTCTAACCCATTGTCAGGTCCTGTTGATAGCATCAGATTGGCTGCTACATCAGGGTTTCTGCTTTTGCAGTCCCTTCTGGAGTGTCCAAGTCTGCCACTTCTTTCTAGGATCTATCTGTGGAGGCAGCCATGATCTGATATGGTACACCCAGCTATCCAGAAGCTCAAACTTCTGGCATATATGGTTTAATTTATAAGGTTGCCATATATCTGCCTCAGTTTTTGCTTAGTCCGAAAGGCACATTTATCAACGGTAATGATATGAGGCGGTTGAATCCATTTCCATCAGTAGTGTCAACCATAACTTGTTTTTTGACCTGGCTCTTTGGCACAGGTTTTTGCATCTTCCACTGTTGCCTTGATTAAGGTGGCCTTATCAACTATCATTTGATTATCCTGACCACGTATTTTTTGAGTCCCTTGTAATTACTCTCCAGATTCCTCAAGCTGCTTTTGGTACTTGTCCCAAATGACCATTCCAGTTACCTACCATGGATATTAAGTTTACATTACAGGTTCTTTCTCAACACGTTTGTGACCTGACTCTTATATGCCATGTATCCCCTTTATCTGCTGGTTTATTTTTTGTGGCTGCTGACCTGCAGACATCACCAGTCAGAGTGATTTACACTGTTTGTCCACATACCACATTCTCATTCTCTCTACATCCTCAGACCAGTTCTTCTTACCCAGCATGCCGTCAGATAGGATGGGTTCAATCCTTTTCTCCGTTTCATCTGATCACTCTTTCTCTCTTCTATGTCTCATCAGATTTTGATCTTGGTCACATTCAGTGAGAGTCTTGAAGGTTTTGTTGCCTGCATTAATACCTTTAGAGATACTAGACAACAATTTTAGTCTGGGCTCTCTTCAAAGGTGAGGAATCTTCTGTGAGTTGCATCTAATGAGATTTGTCACTTTTCTATGCCCTTGGTGGCCCAGTTGAATTTCTCATTATTTGCATGATCTGGCAGTCTCTTCATATGAGAGTTTTTATCTACAACCTGTAGTTATCTTACCCATTTATGCTAGATTATCCAGAGGGGTGTTTATCTTCATTTCTACCTTTCAGGGTCTCTTACCTTGTTTTTGCAGGATCCAACTGTGTGGAGAGTGTTGCCCAGAAAGGTGTGCTTTTATCAAACCAATTCCGCACTAGCCACTACCAATTCAGTATACTTTGTGCAGGTTGTAACGGGCTCTGTAGAATTAAGGTGTTCCTTAAGACCAACTTGGATCCCTAGATTTTTATCTCAGATGTTGGTAGGAGTGACACCAGCCTACTCATTCTACCAGTTCAGATTTGCTGCTCCGCTATCAGTACATTCTTCATTGAAAAGGGTCCAGTATCTCTTCATTATTCTGAACACAGAGTGGTCCCATCGTGGGTTCTTGTTGTTCCACGTCCTTCCCATAATTCCATGGGCAAGTGGAATATACCGTGCCCACAAGGTTGGGGAGTGAAGATGAGTTTTCATAATTCCAGACTGGATGAGTTCTGTTTCCTCAGGTTAAACAGGGTACACACAGTCCTGTCATTTCAAGCCTGAGGTGTTGCCTTTCAGACTTCTTCGGGTGAAGAAGGTTTGTCCACTTCGGTGTTGATTACTTTCTTGCCCTGATTCCTATGATTCTGAACACATCACTCTGTGGCTACAGATAGGGATCCACTCATGAGTAATATATATATATATATATATATATACACACATATATAGTGTTGCTGTCCAATAGCCCTAACTGCCAATGTGGAATATAGGAACCAAGAAACCTTAATTCCAACCCCAAGTAGTGGAACCTCAGATATTTGGGTGGGACTGGCCTATAGTGGTAATAACTTGCATACCATTCCACTCATGATACAGGAATTCAGTTCTTTTGACGAAGAGCATACCTGTTCTGTATGCAGTGTGGTTTCCCTCACAAGGGTGCCAATCTTCTATTGACACAGCCATGGCCTATGCAGATTCTTTCTGTATGGATAATGCCCTCACTAGCCTCTCCACCTTATCAGTGTGGGATTATAGCTGTAAGGGGAAGAGGAGGTATGTATGTTTTGGAAGTTAACATATTCCTAAATTGAAAATGTATATTGAAATAATTCTTACCTGCTCTTACACTCTTCCATCCTTCCTACCCACTAAGAGCCAGTGTTAGGGATTGGAATTGAGTCAGTATCAAAATATGATAACATTATTTGAATGAGGTATTTATATACAGTACCAGGATAGGTGTCACATTGATGTAGGTGGAGAGTATCACAAGATAAATATTGCCAAAGGCAGTTGAGTGGGGTATAAAAGACTGTAGCAAACGAGAAAAAATTAGACCAATGCTTAGATGGCCAAAGGAAGAAATCCTGATGGTTGAATAATAGCTGTAAGTGTGAATGGAGGAAACTATTGTTGGAAATACATTTTCAATTTAGGAAAATATTAACATTTCTAATTTTCAGAAAACCAATTTTGAGGCAGTGAGACAAGATTTATCACAGGTGAATTGGGAAAATGGGTTAAAAGGTGATGTGGGACAGATTTGGGAATTTTTTTACAAATATCTTTAATTCAAGATAGGTATGTTCCTACAAAGGGGAAAAGGATAACAGGGAAGATCACACCTAATTGGCTTACAAAAGAAGGAGAAAATCAAAGATAAATGCACAAGTTTAAGAGGTTTAAATGGATAGATAAGACAGAACATTTACAAGACTAGGAATTTAAGGGTTTGATTAAAAAAGGAAATTAGAAAATTCAGACTAGCTTATGACAAACAGCTGGCTGATAATGTAAAAACTAACAGCAAGAATTCAAGTATGTTAAAGGTAAGCAGAATGTTAAAGTGTAGGTTATGCTCTTAAAGTATGCTGATGGCAAGGTTTTTGTTGAAGACTGTAAGATGCTGAACTTTCTATTTTTACAAGAGAGGATGTCAGCAATATTCATTACCCTGTTACTTCTATGGATAATACTGGGATTAACCTGAATCATGTTGATATCAATCCTTTTGTAGTAGAAAGAATGAGATGTCAAAAATAGATAAAGCACCAGCATCACACAAGGTTATAAAGGATGTCAAAGATCAAGTAAGTGAACCTTTAATTTTCTCTAAGTCAAGACGATTGGCATGAGGATTGGAGAATTGCTAGGTACTGCTATGTTTAAAAGGGGTGAAAAAGAGTTACTCTGCAATTTATTTACTAAAGTAATGGGCAAAATTCTAGAGTCTGATAAAAGAAGCTTTCCAAAATCACATACTTAAATATGATATAAAAGAATATAGCATGAATTCACCATAGGGAAATCTTTCCTTACTAATCTGTCACCTTTTTTCCGTATATTTTACTTGTTATCTGGATAATGGAAAGTTTGTAGACTAGGTGTCTTAGATTTTCAGAAAGATTTTGATATGGTGCCACACACAAAAGATAAGCAAAGAAAATCACCCTTTATTCTTCATGAAATCACTGACTTGCCTTTAAAACAATTATAAAGTTCTGGCATTTAATACTACTTATGGCAACTCATTCCATAAACCAATCACTCTGTTACAAAAATAGAACTGTCTCAACTAGAGCCTAATCTGTCTTTTTCCAAACATTAAACATAAATCTTCTTGTCCTATTGATCTTCTTGGATTATCTTTACCTTTCTTTACAAAAAGTAAGTCAACTAATATTAACCTAACCCCATAAAGTAGCTCTTCCATTCTTGAGAAATTATTTTTCTCATAGGTGAGTATGCAAGGACAGCTGTGAAGGACCAGTTCATACCCTGTTGTCCACATGTTATGTGTGTGTGTTATGTTCCCTCAAATCTAAAATATATAGTGTATTAGTATGTTATGATTGTAGTTTAAAGACATACTTCTAAGTGTAATGTACCTCTCTGTATATGGCTTGACTTACTGATGTTGGCATATGCTGTAAGGTAATGTGTGTTACCAATTATTTGGGCTTTAAAAAATATGTTTGGTACTGATAAATTCAAGATTAAATTAATTTTATTAGTGCAATTGCACCTCTTAATGAACCTTTATCATACAATTTTTACATTTTACAACAGAATCTTTTTTATATAGTCGAGTGGAAGATATCATAGTTTATATTATTTCTTTTACAGCCACAGGTATATCTTTTAAAATTGAAGCTGCAGTAGACATTAATACAACAGCTAACCAGGTTTATATGCATAACTTTCCAGACACAACACTCCTGCAGAGAAACATTCTTGTAAGTGATTTTGAAGGAAATGGTATTAATTTAGAATAGTTGCCTTTAACAAAAGTAATAGTTGGATAAAGAAAAAAATCACTGTTATTTTCCCTCAAATCAAAAATATGTAGTGTATTAGGTAATCACTATAGCTTTTAGAGAGCTATTTTCAAAATTTAGTTAGATAACTTTATTATCAATATATGTCAATAAAATTGGTATCAAAATATAATTTAAATATAATTTAAATTTTAATATATGTTTTAATTTCTTGATTCAAAAGAAAATACTTAAAAAATGCCAAATATGCTTTTTTGTGTGTCATATGGCATATCTTTTCTTACTGCTCAGTTTATATTTTGTAATGCCTAACGTACAATATCTATAGTGGTTAACAAATTAGAAACTCAGACTTCGGATATTTATAAGTTAGAATATAAAATAAGAACCTCTTACCCTTTTTCATTTGCTGAGATATCAATATATTTTGCAAACCTATGAGGGTAGCCCTGCTCACTACTCTGTTATTTTGAATTCTCTTGTCTACTCACACCTACTTAAGTATGTATTTATAACTAATACAAAGAGCATATTCCAAACTTTGTAATTTTGACAGTCATTTGTAATTGGCTTTTAATGAGTTTTACTGGAAATGTTGAAATCTGTGGATTAAGTTATTGTTCTGAACAGAAAAGATGTTTTTTAATCACATATAGCTTAGTTAGGAAGCCAGATAAACTAATCTGATTTTATATATACCAGTATACAGGGGCAGATTGAGAGCCTAAAACGGCTTGAGCAAATACTGAAAATTCAGGATGATATATATAGAAAGAGAGATGCACAATAGGTTAGTCAGTAGCACCGGGACAATATAACCCGGTTATCATCCCACTGGCCCAGGTATCACCAGCCCACTGGGATTTTGATAATTTTTTGATTTTTCTAAAATGCATCTTTAAAATCTACAAAAATTAATGTCTTCTCCTTCCACTATAGAGAATATATGAGGTTTACGGCAAGGATTAAAAAGTATGATGCACAAGTACAAATCAATTTTGTAACATCATGAGTACAAGAAGTCATTGTTTTTCTGTACATATTTTTTATTTATGGTTCTATGTTGTAAGAAAAGTAACAAAATTAAGCATTTATGAGTAAATATTAATAATATATATACAGGTTTGTAAACACTTACACACTTTATACACCTGTACCACTAAATATCTACTACCTTGGAAGGATAACTAACATCTACATACCTACCAAATTTATTGGATCAACCTGGACTTTGTTCAGAGCCATAAACATTTTCTCACACTTGCTTTGAACAGAATTTAGAGTTTTCTTAACCTACATACAGCTTAGTTAGAAAGTCAGGCAAATTACAGTGGTTTTATGTGTACCAGTATAATAATTTGATAATTTTTGGTTTTCTAAAATGCATCTTTGAAATCCAACAAATTAATTTATCCTCTTCCTACACTTGAGAGGATAAGTGAGACTTACGGTGAAACTTAAGTATGAATTTTCTGACATGGTAGGTACTTGGAATCATTTGTTTTCAACATATTTTTTTGGTTACCAGGGCACAGAATTAACTTTTATGGTCAGGGAGTCAGGTACCTGGACAAATTTATGAGACTCCACAGTTCAGTAAATTTTGAAATTCAAAATATTTTTGTTCCCAGTGATCTACTTGAACATAAAAACTATTCCATGATATTGGTCAATAATAACTGGTAAACTGTCTTTTTGTATTGATATGCAATAGTAAAAAGAAAGTAGAGAACTGTTAAGTTTAAAGACTCTTTAATTTGCGTAACATTTTTACACAGAAAGCATAAGTGTGATCTCTTATCATCACAAGCCTTAGTTTACTTGTGATGTTGTGAAAGCTAAATTAATTCTTTAACCATTGTCTTGCATGTTCTTGAGCAAAGAGTCTGAAGATCTGAATAATCAATGGATCATCATATTATTTATAGAAATTATTTAGTCTGAACTGTGTAATTCTGTTTCTGAGTCTGAAGTGCTTGATGACTCTGAATCTGAGCTAGTCTAGTAAGTCCATTTACATCTCTTGAATAAGGTCAGATACACAGTTCCCTTTCCTGTATCAATATGGCTTGACTGAGTGCTTTCTACCTCTAACATCTTCCCTCCATAACTGATATGATGGAGCTGGATCATAAGAAGGATCAGTGTGAAGGCATTTGAATTTGGTTTTAATCCATTTCTAATGTCCATATGAACCAACTTGTAGAGACTGAAGCCCCTCTCAACTTCTGCACTTTGGGCTTATAATGATAAAACTAGGTAAATTAATGTTAATACATTGTGATAATGTCTCATGGTTCATCCACATTTCCAGCCACAAACTGATACTGTTCACAAGTGATGAATGTTTAAGCTGCCTCTCAGCAGCACAAACAACAAGTGATTTCCACGGGTGCCATACAGACAAAACATCTTGTACAGTAACAGGTCCAGCAGGTAAGTTTGCCAAGGGAACCTGGAAATGCTCACAAATTAAAGTGATCTCATCATCACCAAATTTCAGGAGAGCAGTTTTATCTTTCTTAGGCCAGGTGTTGACATTATAGACTGACAAAAGCATTTACAACTGGCTTTTCAAGGTCACTAAATCTTTTTTTAAGATGATTACCAAATTTGTTAATAATGCTCATCTTTTTCCAAATGTGTGACATCACTTTCTAGAGGCAAATCAGAAAATGAAATGTTTTCTATGGTGTCATCTTTCAGTAATTTTCTCAGTGAAGGGCCAAAATTTGTTTTGTATTTTTCTAAAGCTGTAATTATTGAATTCAAGTGCTCATTCACTTCATAAAGCAGACATTATTTTCTTGTATTACAGTTGAAGAGCATTGTGTAACTGAGGTCAAGTCAAAGAAAAAATTTAACCAAATAGTTATTAATAAATTCTGTGGCTTTAGACTTAGCAGTGGTTGAACATTTATTGTCTGCTTTTACAGCAGCAAGATGAGCATAAAGTGCTGGGTATACTGACAAAATATTTTCAACTGCCCAGTGAGTGTGTTGTACCCACCTAGTACCTCCAATTCTCGTCAGGACACGATGAGGTTTTGAAAGATGATGTCTGGCCTTTAACAATGACTGGTAATAAAATACATACAGTCCTAACAAAAGTTCTTCACATTTGTTTTGCAATGATAGATCTTTGGGAAACACAATGGACAGCAGTAATCCAGTCAGCCTGGTCAAGAAAGTGCTTTACTGATCTGTTGCTTATGCCAAAATTTACAGTTACATTATCAGCAGCAAACCCTATGAGATGTTTGTAAAATTCCTTCTCAGTAAAACCTAACTCATCATGTAATGCTTCTAATATTGTACTTTTATTGATTCACTATTAGGTTTGTCAACAATTTTGCAAGCTCCTAAAACTATATATATTTCACCATGTTTAACTGCCCTTAAATATAGTAGTTCTACTTCACATATAACAGTATCAGTGGAACCATCCACCATAATGGTGTAAAAACGACCTAGACTCAGCCTGGAAACTTCTTCATGTTGTGCAGCTTCACTAATATATTTGCAGATAGTTGCACATAACATGTCACTGTGACAACTGATACCCATGTCAGCAACATATTTTCACTTGAGTTCAACAATCCATACAAAATCATACACTAATGCATATGCAGAGCTTAAGTTTCAATACTCATTCTTTCTCAAATCTTGCTTTCACAACCAAACTGGTTTAGCTTTTTTAAATGCCAGCGCTGCCTCACACTTGATGTGTCTTTTAGAATTAGCATGGTATCTAAATGCTGTTGTTTTAAAACTTTCAACACCTTTCACACATGAACTATGGTCAATATCCCTAGAATTCCTGCACATGGTACAGAAAACTTTCTCATCATCATCTTAAGATAGCCATGGAAACTCTTTTTGCCATGACACCTGAAAATAATGAATGTTATTATTCATAGTTTTGAATGCAGTTTTATTTCAACCATAAATATAAAGAAATTAAAATTATATAGAAAATGAAGTGATATGCTCTGTTGATACCAAATAAATACTGTTACAATTTATACCACTTCATTTACTCTTGTTTATCTTGACTTGTTTAATTTGGCATAAAAATACATTAATTTTAGTGTATTTCTAAAGTTTTTCAGTATAATGTTTTATTAGTTTGGTTAGGCTCAATAGAAAGATCTTACCAATGTGTAAAAATAGCCCTAAAATTTGCTCAGTGATGTTACAATATGTTTGTCAAAATGTATCAAACAATATTCGGTTTACTCCTAAAATGGCAGTGCGTTAAGACTTAGACAAATATTTTAGTGTTTATTCTAACAAAAATGGTTACATGTATTTTAAGATTATCAACAGATCAATGTAATATATCTATTTTATTAATATTAGGCTTATCTGAAATGACTTCTTTTGCCATTTCTTACATTCATAATTATTATAGTCTCTCTTTGGCTCAGCTTGTGTAGCATCTGATTGTTGAGACGTCTTCTCATCAGAGCTCGTAATTAAGTTGCTTGATAAACGGGCTTGGATGATTATTTTTGGCATTATTATAGCTTATTAATTAACTATTTACTGCTTCTAATTTATCCCAATGTTAAAGCTATCAAACATGTCAAAAGAAGCAATATATATTATGGTGACATCTATTAACAGTATCTACAACTACCTATAAATATGAGGTTCCTGTGAAGTAATATTCTGTCAAAAAACACAAGTTAATTTAAATAATAACAAGTAACATTGATTGTGTAAAGAAGTGTATTTTTTATTTATATTTTCTGTACATGATGTGAGTGGCACATTTTTTAGTGGACTATCGTATTTATTCGTGTATGAATGATACCAGTTGGGAGAGACTACACGGGAGTCTTTCCCATATGCTAACAAGACTGAGCCACACTTCTTCACTGATCAATATGCCATTAATATATATATTTTGTTTCATATTGCTCCATAATTTTGATAACTTCTATAACTATTGCTATTTATTTTGTTTTTTTACTGGACATGGGTTCCAGTGCTCATGTACTATTTACCAGACCCAAAGCAAAATCACTGGATATTTCCAGATGTCCAGCATTAACACATTTTGTACTGTGTTTACTGTGTTGTGTTTAAAGACAAATAACGAAAAATTAAGCATTAATGAACAAATGGTAATGATATACATATACAGTTCATAAGCACTTAGACACTATGTACACCTGTACCACCAAATTTCAACCATCCCAGAGTAACTACATACCCACCAAATTTATTGGATCACTCAGTTATTACTTTAGCCAACTCTCCTTGTATCCACTGTACTGTAGGCAAGCTAATAAATCCTCTCCCATTGTGTTCTTTGAGCCAGTATTATGATAAACACTGTAGGAATCATTGGCTTATTGTGCCACATAACCTCATTTGCTGTCAGCAGTGTTCGCATTACAGTGTCATATAAACAGTTTAAGGGCAGGAGTGGTAATTCATTGCTTTATGTTTAACAGGTTTCTACTTCAGCTGCTAACAGTAAAATGAATATAGCAAATATATATGAAAAGGTTAGAAATAGAAACTCAAGAGAAGCAATTTGGAACTTTGTGGTCAATATTAAAAAGGATAGAACAGTACTACTCATTTCACTTCACTTTTTTTTTTTATGGTGGTTACAAGTTCAGTTAAATTGGTCAATTGCATATAGATTTAGGTAGTGAAAATAACAGATAAAATGTAAAATGATGAATAAAAGTATTCTTAATCTTAAATTGAAAATCACTGCACTCATAGACATCAATTACTCTGAGACCTGGTATTTGTGGACAAATTTTTAGTAAAAATTCCTCTTGAAAATTTCAGATTTTTTTGTCTACAAAAGAATTGTAATGTTTACTAAAAGCTTGAAAAAGATACACAAAACATGTTAAATGTAATACTATGGAAACTGATGGTCACTTTGGGGTCATGTGGCTGATGTAATCCATCAAGGCAGTAGAGAAATGGTTAGTAAGTTGATAGAGAAAACATAATAATCAAAAATACTGTTGAAAATTAAGTAAACTTTGTTTTGTGAGATTAATAGTATAAACATATTTTTCTTAAATATTGAACAATATGATTTTTTTTTTCAATAAGTAAATTTGAAATATTTACTATTTGAAGTTTGGATCCCCTTACTAAAGAAAATAATGCATAATGGAAAGTGAAGACCGTATGGTCCATTAAGACTGTCCCTGCACACCCACCCATGAGAAAAAGTAAAAATTTAGATACACCTTTCATTATAAAGGATATCATCTATTCATCTTAAATATTAAACTCCTTTAAGTGACTGTAACCATGACTTTTAAAGCAACCCATTTTCTAAACTAATAATCCTGTTAAAAAATAAAACTGTTTTCACTGGAGCCAAGCTTGTCTTTTCCAAATATTAAGTTGGGTCCTTCATCCTGCTTTCTTTAGAATATAATACAAAGAAATCATAGGACTTAATCTTGTCAGTCTTTTTAATAATCTTATAGAATCTTTAATACAAGAAAATAAGCTGAGAGATTTTAACCTATACTTTTAAGATAACTCTTTCATCACTGAAATCATCCTAGTAGCTTTCCTCTGAACCATTTCCAGTAAGTATTCTTTCTTAAAAAACAAAACAAAGACTAAACACATTATTCTGCATAAGGCCTAACTAATAATTTGTATAAAAATGCTACTTACTCTTCTATACCACAAAGAAGTGATTGACCCCAAACACTGAAGAGAAGCTCATGCTGAAACAGACTGGGTTCCGACCAGGCAAATCATGCAAGGTTCAGGTTTTCAACCTCACACAGTACATCAAAGATGACTTTAAAATTAAAAGATAACTGGTGCCATATTAATCAACCTCTCAGCAGCATACAGCAGGGTGTACTTATAATAGACTTTTTTGAAAAATCTACAACATGACAAAAGACCACCAATTCAGTTGCATGGTCCAGACCCTAATGGAAAACTATTGCTTCTACATCAAACAAGAAGAAAGTACAGCTGCTGGAGACTACAACAGAATGGTCTACCACTGGAGTATCCTAGTACTTAGCCATTTTTTTGGTGGGACAGGTCAGATGGCTCAAGAAGAACTCAAAGACTGGGAGAATGCTTATATTTGTCTCAGAGAATACAAAGACTTGTGTTCTGATACGCTGTCCTCTGTATGCAAAACATTTTTCACACATGTCACAAGCCTTTTACCTCCCCTCCATTGAAAATGACTAATTCCGTTGGGTCTCTCATGCAAATCATCATGTGAGGATATTCCACCAATAAGAGTGCGGCACATTCGCATTACGCATGTGACTCCCTTTATTCAATTCTATTTAACTGTCACTTCTCATTTGGCAGTGATCGTGTTCAGATGTTTTTTGCTTTTTGTGTGTTTTGTTTTTTGTAAATTTAATGCTTCTAATTCCAGAGTGGATTTCTTTATTAATAATTTATGGGTATATTGCTAATGCCTTTTACTTTCAATTTATTTTCCAGTCTTAATTTTTTTCTTCTCTCACATTTGTATTTGTCTATCAAACATTTTTGTTTGATTCATAATTTGAAATGAATTATGAGGTTAATGTTACCACTCGGGTGTCACACCTACTAGCACTTTTTCACAGGCTGCAGACAGAAGTAACCCATTGTTGGATTTCTCAGCGATTATCTGCTGATAGATTGATTGTTATATGGGTCAATCACCTTCTGCTGAACTTGCCCCACTTCCTCCTGAACAAGCCAAACCTGTTCAGGCTGATTTTGATAGCCTTTATCCACCACTGGATTTTGCCATGTCTTCCTATGCCCCATCTGCAGAATCATGTAGGCCTAATATGGCATTTTTAGACAGAATTTTTCAGGTGTGTGATGTTTTATCCATTTCCCCGATTTCCTATGATCCCTGTCCTTTTTTCATTACATGATAATTCTTCTGCCCCTTTTTTAATTTTCCCATTCTCCCCTAATATTAGGGTTCATGCTGAACATTTTGCTTCACAATTGGTTGAGGGTGTTAGCATATCTCACCCCCTCCCATGAGCTATGGATTAGCTTGCTTCGGCTTACCATCAAGCTGACTGTCCATTTCTAGACTTTCAGCAGATGGGCTCTACTTTACCTGTTTGGGAGGGGGAAGTCCCTGATTTTCCTGTTTTGTTAACCCATGCAAAGTTTTCATGCCTTTGTTTTCTTTACTTTCTTTCTACAGTATTTATCCACCATTCATCTCCTTTTTGGGGCTATACACCAAGATCCTGGAGTTTTTCAATGGACAACCTCTCCTTTATTACCTCCACTTTGGCATGTTTGTCATCTTCCGTTCTTGCTTTAAACATGTGGTTTCTCTGTTGTTGAGATCATCTGGGTTGCTATGGGGCCCTGTCCCAGGTTTGTTTGCTTATGGCACCTTTTCTTCAATAGTATTTTTTTGACCATGTACTTGAAACTTTCGAATCACATGTGTAATCTGTGCATCAACACTCTACCTTTTCCTCTTTGGTAGCTTGCTTGTCACAATTGGAATCATGACAAGCCCTTATTCCCATTTCTCATCCTAGACTTCTCAGCCCTTACCTGTTCTGTCATCCAAGGGTTCCTCATCTTGTCATTTTATTTGACGTAGATGGGTGCATTGCCAACAGTACTGGTGACTACCTGGTGAGTTCCAGTCCACTGGGAGCTCGCTTGTATGAATTTGTTCCCCTTTGATGACCTTCTGCCTCAAATCAGTGAGTTATTTGGGTTTAATCAGAGGGACTTCCAATTTCTTTCCCCACCTTCCTTGTCTCGGGTACCCATTTCCATTCCCTCTGCCTCAAGTTCCCATCACCAGCCAGCATCTGTCAGAGACAGTAGAAGACCTTTCGTATCAACAGGCCATTGAACATGTTCCTCATCTTTCTCCAGGTTTTTATTCCAGGCTATTTGTTGTCCCCAAGAAAACCAGAGGCTTATGGTCTGTAATAGATTTGTCCCACCTCAATCAGTGTCTCAGTCTCCCCTGTTTTACCATGAAATCATTTTGCTCCCTGAGGTGGACTGTTTCTTCAGGTTTGTGGATGACCAAGATGGTCATCGCAAATGCTTACTTTCATATCCCGATATCTCAGCAGTTGCGACCATATCTTAGGTTTGTTCACTGTGGGATGATTTATCAGTTTCATGCACTACCATTTTTTTTCGGGTTGTCAGAATGTTTGCTCATCACCTACATGCTCGAGGGTTGCACTTTCATCATTATATGGATAACTGGCTACTGTTAGTTTGTTCTGAACAGGAGTCTGCCTGTCATGATCATCAGCTGCTGGCAGCTTGAGTTGGCTGGTTAATCAAATTGGAAAAGTCATTTCTTCAACCTACCCAATATCTGATCCATGTGGGTGTTTTTTTCAACACCCATCTCAGTCGAGTCCTACCTTCTCCTCTTCAACTTTGTTCGATGGAGCTTTTAGTTCTCCAAATTCTTACTGCTCTCTCTATTACAGCTCACGAGGTTCTATCAAGTTGGGGATTTAGTCTTCCATGGCAGCCCTTATCCACTTATGTCATGCTCATATGCAGGTTCTTAAGTGGGCTCTTCATGACCAGTGGAATCTTGCAGAGGATCCTTTGAAGGCTCTTATTACCCTTCCTCCTACCCTATTTGCCTATCTGCAATGGTGGTTGGACAGGACCCACACAGTGGCAGGTGTCCTGCTTCCTCCTCTTCATCCAGATATTTACATATTTGCAAGGATGCATCCCTTCAGGGATGGGGGGCATGGTTTGATCTATGGCCAAAAGATCTTATCAACATCTTGGAGCTTCTGGCCATACATCGGGCTTAGGTTTATTTCCTCCATCTGGCCAGTAATGATTCCTTCCGACAATTCTACAGTGGTTGCTTATCTCGATCCATTTGTTTCATACTTTGGATTTTTTTTTTCTCTCTGGGCCCACACGCAAGATATTCATATCATTGCATGTCATGCTCCAGGTGCTTTCAATCTTGATGTGAGTTGTCTTTCCCATTCAGACAAAATATATCTGATGGAGTGGTCTCTCAATCCTCTTGTTTTCCAGCGGCTTTGTTTTCAGTGGGGTACTCCTCACATAGATGCCTATGCCACGTCCTTAAACCACAAATTACTTCTGTTTAGGTCTCCAGGCCTTCATCCTCTCGCCCTGGCTGTTGATGCTTTCAGTCAGGAATGGACAAACAAATACTCCTCCCATTCGACTTCTTCACTAGTTGATTTCAATCATCCACACCGCTCTGTGTCAAGTCCTTCTGATTGCTCCTTACTGGCCAGCTCAGACATAGTTTCCATGGCTTCTCCTGCTCCAACTTACCCATCTATTACTTCTTCCTCGGCCCCTCCCCCTCCTTTCATTTTCAACCTTTGTCATTGGTGCTTCATCCAGCTCTTCCTGTCCTCTCTCTTGATGCTTAGTTTTTATTTGGCTCATGGTGAGAAGAACAGACTTATCCCAATGAGTAGCTTCATTTCTGGCCCATTCCAATCTCCTTTCCTCAATGAAAGTTTATCAGCATGAATGGAATTTTTTCCACTTTTAGTTTCTGGCCTGTGGGTTTTCAGCTGCTCTGCCCACCGTTCTTCGTATTGCAGATTTTCTTACATATCTTTTCGATTAGGGGTCCTCTGTCTCCTCGATCTTGGGTTATCATGCGTCTTTGTCCCACACTTTTCATTTTTCTCAATACCATAGTGTTATTTCCCTCTCCTACACTTTCCCTGATGAAGCGTACCTTCCGGAATTGCCTTTCCAGTCTGGGATGTTAATGTGGTCTTTCATTGCTTCACTTTGCCTTCATTTGAACCACTTTCCACGTGTTCCTTGTTTCACATTTCCTTTAAGACTTATTTCCTTCTCATTTTAGCCTGTGGATGTTGGAGGTCAGATTTATTTGCCATTGATGTTTCGTGTACTCATTATTATTCCACATATATTCTTATTTGTCTGGATCATTTCTTCCCCCCCAAAACTTCAGCAGCATGATAGGGTATTTCCTCTTTTTTGCTAATTTCCCTTTCTTCCATTTCCCACCTTTATCCTCGGTTTTATCTGGATAGACTTCTTTATCCGGTAGGTGCTATTTTCTGTTATATTGCCTGTATGGCTTCCTTCTGTGTTGCCCATTCCTGCCTCTTTATCCCTTGGCAACCATCTTGTGTTTGTGATCTTTCACATTCCATCCTTTCCAATTGGATTCGGCTTAATTCTCTCTGTCATCTTCATCCCATAATTTGTTCCAGATGTCCTCTTATCAAATTAGACACCTTACCTTTTCTCTGTCATCTCACCTTCATTGTCCATTGGGGGAAATTCTTCAATCAGGCATATGGACTACTACTAATACATTCATCTCTCACTGTTTGCATAGGGTCACAAATTCGGTGCAACTTTGACTGGGTAAGTTATTTTTATTCTTCTTTATCTTATTTTCAGGGGCCTTATTTCTCTTTTTTAATTATTCCTCATAGTTTGGATCCCACTCTGTGACAAGTGGTGCCAGACCAGGT
Source organism: Limulus polyphemus (assembly GCF_000517525.1). NCBI lineage: Eukaryota > Metazoa > Arthropoda > Merostomata > Xiphosura > Limulidae > Limulus > Limulus polyphemus. The sequence continues at coordinate 239,569 of NW_013667069.1, forward strand.
ATGCTTTAAACATTCTAATCCACACTGTAAAGCCATGTCGCTTTGCATATTATAATTACATAGGCACGCAATGCACATTGTTGAGATCAGGTGTTTCACAAGAATGCTGGTAGGTTTATCTTAATGCTAACATTGCTTCATAAGTTTGCCCATCTCAGACTGTACCCATGAACTACATGGGTAAAGCAGAAACAACTAATTGCCCATCCCTGCCATGCCTTATATTGAATAAATAGGTATGGTCTGCTTTAATAAATAGGGTTTTGTGGTCACCCATTGCACTGTCTCAGGTGTTGATGTTCTTTCGGATACTCCGCTGTGTTTTAGCCCCCTTTTCTTCTAGTGGAGTTAGAGAATTCTTACCACTTTCCAGTTCCAAGCTACTGCGATGGTGGTGGACTGTGGAGACATCCTCCTGAATGTGATAATGAAATATAAACAGAATATAGAAATGATTATAAAAACCATTTATTTGAGAGTAGGACAGTGGTGTTCTGCTGGTGTAGATGACATGATCTCCTCTAACTAGAAACAAAACAAAAACAAGGGTGTATTTACGATAGCTACCTAACTACATTCACACTTCCCATCCTTCCTCCCCACTAAATACCAGTGCTTCCAATTTCTGCTAGAATTCATAGTGATAGTTAGGTAGAATTGAATAGAGAGAGTCACATGCATAATGAGAGTGTGTCTCACTCCTATTAATGGAATATTGTCACATTTGCATGAAATACCCTTTGGAATCGGTAATTTCCAATGGAGGGGAGGTAAAAGGCTTGTGGCATGTGTAAAAAAAACTGTTGCATACTGAGGGCAGCACTGAATAAGAATAGCTATTTGTGTGAATATAGGTAAGTACCTACTGGAAATACATTTTCAGTATAGGAAAATTATAACTTTTGAATTTGAGAAATAGGTTGAATGTGTATGGCCGATATGATCAATCACAAGCTAATCAAGCAGCAACAGAAAGAAAAAGAATACTAAAGAAATGTCCTTAAGCATGAAGTCATAGTTGTCATAACTCTTTCATCTCGAGGATTGGCATTCAGAGACACAGATGAAAAATTTGACTTGCCTTCAAGTGAAAATTACCCGATGCTACTTGAACTCATTGTGGAATTTCTTCCTTTCTTGGGATAATACATTAAATGCTTTATAATGGTGGTTCTGGTAGAAAATTTTACCTGTTCAAAACTGTAAGTTACAAATTCATTGAAATCATGGCAGCCAACTTGTTAGAAATGAAGATTGGTAAATATTATTATAGAAGCTTTGACTCAATACCAGATATTTTGCATTTGGACTAACTATCCTTCATTATTGAATATGTCAGTAAAGATGGTGTCACTGTGGAACAATTTGTAAAGTTTATTTCAAACCCTGGACATAAAGCTGAGAACTTTTGAAAACATTTTCATATGATTATGCTATTGATGATTTCACCAATAGGAAAGTTCACTCTAAAATTTGTGAAATGATTTCCTGATTAACCCAATTCAGGCTGAGATATTTGAGTCTGGTACACTTGAAACTGTGACTCAAATTGCATTGTATTGACAATATTTATACATATTTCAATAAACCTGTTAACTTTGTTATTATCAATCATTTTCATGCATTAAATTATCAAGTCAGTAAAGCTGGTAAACTTCATAGCATCAGCACCCAAGACTCGATATGAATCAACTTGTAGTGAGTAAGGTTGAGTGTGGGTATGGGTAGGGCAGCTAGTCTGAAATTGGCCTAGGAGTGGCAAAGAACGTAAATCTGGCTCTGAATATATTATGAACCAAGCCATTCCTGGTGGTCAGGTCTAGCTGGATGGGTCTTGGGTTTGCCTTGGGAAATAGGTCTGGGATGCACCTGATTTCTGGGGCAAGTATCTCACATAAGTATTTCTTCAATATGGAAAAACCTGACTTGTAGCCCTAGCCACCCTACACAATCATATTCTGTTGTTCACCTTTGAGATAATGGACTGTGGAGCAATCTGCCATTCTCCCTACTTTAGCAACACTCTGACACTATAAAATGATTCTCATGATAATATCTTTTGCTTTACCACCTCTATTTAGTGAAGTGTATACCCTGTTTGATATGAATGCAATTTCCCACTGAGAGCTAGGATTTCCTTAACCTCCCTGTGCTTTCCCTTTGAGATGCTGTTTTCAAGTAAGAGCTCATTGTTGTAATTTCTCGACATTGACCCTCCACTATATATCTTCATTATGGGCTTCTAGCTCTTTGTGGTGCAGAGAGATGAGTAGCATTTCTGAAGTAAGCATTTTCCTTAGCTGAATATGTATATCAGATAGATATACATATATATACCTCTCAGCACCACTTCTCACCACACCTCCCCATTTCCAGTATAGTTAGTTTGCCTTGACAACAATAAGTCTGTGTTCTCATCTGTATTAAATTTTTCATTTAAATTATGATAACCCAGATATATTACCTTGCACTTTCTCTAATTAAAGGCCATTTTACTAGCTGCTTGTCCAACTTATTCATTCCATAGTAACTCAACATCTTCAATATGATTAGGTCCCCCATTGACTCAACAGTAAGTCCGAAGGCTTATAATGCTAAAAACCAGGTTTTGATACTCATGGTGGGCACAGCACAGATAGCCATTTTGTAGCTTTGTGCTTAACTACAAACAAACAGTACAATTGGAAATAACAAAGAGTTTAAAGATCATGTCTTAAACAGTTTAGTATAATGTTAAGCAGGATAGGTTCCTTTCCTATTCTATAAAAGAACGTCTATCATATCAAATGATCTTCTGTTACACTTGGTTAAAAACACTTTAAGGATTGAAATTATGATTTTTTTTCGATTTTTAGTCTCTTTCAAGCAAAGAAATAGATAACTTGAAGCCTGATCTTATAACAATGAGTCCCCCTTGTCAGCCATTCACAAGGTAAGAGAAAGTAATCAAGGCACCCTTATCAGAATTTTAAAGCTTGAAATATATAAGTTCACAACAATTAGCACTAAATGTTAAAATTGCTATACAAAATAATTGATAAAGATAATTTTAGGGTGCATATACTTGATTTTGGTTTCTGTGAATCTGAAATGGAATAGACCAGTAAATTTATGCAATTTAGATAATCTACCTTAATATTATTTTCATAGAACTTTTTGTTTTTTGTGAATTTATCCATTATTAAATCTCTATACATATTTCTATACTTTGTATATGAATATATTTCTGACACATTTAAAAATATGTTTGAAAAAATTCTATTTTAGTCTCTTCCTGATATATTATTTGTGTTTTTTGAAATCTTTATATATTTTTTATATCACAACGTTACTTTTTTATATGTAATGATGGTAAAGGAGTGGATTTGGTTTACTTGGGTTTTCCTGTTGCTTTTTAAAAGATGCTTAGAGTTGTAAAATAATTACTTGAATGATGAGGTAGTTACATGTAAATGAATAGAGAGTTGGCTCTGTGGAAAGAAACAAAGTTATTAACAAAGTTCAATCTAAATGGACTAATGTTACAAGTGTTGTGTCCCAGAGATATCATCTTGGACTGTTGCTTAATATTACAGAATGACTTGGATCATATATATTTAGGAATATTGACAAGTTTTCTAAAGAGGCCATGGTTTGTTGTGCAAGTCACTAATTATTGTTTTAGACCCTTTATTTTAGCATTGGAACACTACCATAATGGTAACTTATCAGTTACTACACAAAGATTCTTTTAGTAAATTGTGTTTCTGTCTGTATTAAGTGTGAGATCTAAATCATAGTAACTTAAATACATTACCTTGCATTTACTGTAATTATAGGCCACTTGCTAACTAATTCTCTTACTTATCAATTTATCTTAGTCATTCTTTAATGCTGTTAGTAAACTTTACTAATTCACTACTTATGCTATAATGTAGACAAGGAAAAAACTAAGTATTCTAATCCTCTGAACAGATATACAATGAAGTCCACAATTGTCAAAAATAACCTAATTCTGGCACTTATACCATATAAAGACACTTGCATATAATCCTGAACTATCTGTAACCATATTACAGTTTGTTAGATTTAAATCCTTATTACCAATGACAGCACCCAGTATTTTAAATTTAAGTAAAATTAAGTATTTAAGAATTTTGTAATTAAATTGTATATAAATCTAGCACTAAAATCCTCCTTATCAATTAACATCAATGCCATTAATTACTATTACTAAAGCTACAGATATGCATCACGTCTATTTACTTGTAACTAATTGTTAAGTTTAAATAATTTATTAGTGTTTAAATGCTTAGAGGGTGCCAAATATTAATGGAAATAGTCTTTCAGAAATGCTACTTGCCTCTCTGTACCACTAAGAGCTATTATCTTCAATGCATCTGCCATGGAATTTCTTATGCATGCCACAAGCTTTAAACAAACTCCCAACTCTACATGTATTGTGCCAGCCTATGATGTAATTATCATAATGCTGTAGCTCTCCACCAGTAGGAAGGTCACACAACATTCATGCACAGTAATCCCTGTGAACACTAGCACATGACGTTAAACTTATTTTTTCCTCAGCATTGCCTTTGTTCAGATGTGTTTATTTCCTGTGCCTCTGATTTTTGCTTCCCTCCTGTCACTATTCTCCAGTTTACCTAGAGGCTCTAGTATGATGAGTTTGACCTGTTATTATTTTCATTCATCATAATGCCATTCATATATTTCATGATACCTCCTTGTGCATGTGTACCATGATGTTTTTACATATTCCAACACATTGCAAGTTTATCAAATATTGCATGAGGAACTACACATTACATTCTTTGTGCTTGTTGTTGTTGGAGCCTGCTGAGTGGTTTGTGTTGCCTCATAGGGAATACTTACCCAAAATCTTCATGAAGTGAGGGAGAATGGAAAGCATTAAACTTATCCACCAGTGAGATGGGGTTTTCTGCAAGACTTCTTTGACAATATATATCTGTAATTGACACAGCTGTTTCCACACTTTTTACAATGCAGACAAAAAAGATGGCATTAGATGTAGTCCAACCTGTATGCCTGGCTCCTGATTACTGTCTTTAGTTGTGGGAACCCATTGCACTGTCTCTTGGTGGGAACTCAATTCCACATGATTGTGCCTGATGACAGTAGTCCACACATACTCTCAATCCATATTCCTCCCCACCCTGTTTTTCTAGTGGAGCATGGGAAAACTATTACTCCCCCAGTCCCAAGCTGCTAGGATGCTTATTTGGAGAGTTTCATATACAAGTTGTGGCTTCCCCTAGTAAGAGACCAGTTGAGTCCACTCTTCATTTGAAATGTAGGGTTGGGGTGTTCCCTGAAAGTGTAGTAAAGGACATGATTATAGCAATAATCAAAGCAGTTTCTGGTGGATATGTCCAACTGGAAGGGCCTTAGATTTGCCTCAGGACACAAGTGAGAGTTCTTTTTCTCTCCACTTGTGGTTACAATATCTATATCATATATTTCATCAAGAGAAAATGGCTTAACACTTTAGCCATATTATGCATTCTACATTCTGCCAGTCTTAGCGACATATTACCACTTACTTTGGATTTACCCAATATCCTTTATTGTAAATTTCTATATGATGTAAACGTAATATATGATTGAATAAATAACATCAAATTGGGGGAAGAGTATTACCTGCTTGAGAAGGATGGGGTCTCCTAATGGTAGATGCTCAACTAGGAGATTCTTGGTCTCATGGAATTCACACCCCATGGGTTTTCCCTTTTTGTCACTATTTCAGAAAGGATCTCATCTTTGTAATTGATCAGTGCTGGCTTCTTCACCATTTTCAATGTTGGATTCTAGTTGTTAGCAGTGCAGAGGAGCAAGTAGCAATTCTGAAGTTAACATTTTCCTTACCTGAAAATGTAACTCAGATGGATACCTACCTCTCTGCACAAACTTCCTTCACATTTCCAGTGCATTTTTTGCTTAGTCGCATATGAGTCTATGATCATGTGCTAGTTCTCATGGGGATTACCACATATGGAAGAGTTGTTGCACTTTTGTTAGTGAATGGCTACAGCATTATGACGATTATGTCATGTGCTGGTCCAAAACACACAAGACACATGTATGGGTGGGAATTTCTTCAAGGCTTCTGATATGCAGGAAATTCTACAGCAGTTATACATGATGTAAAGCTCTTAGTGGTGCAGAGAGGTAAGTATCTATTAGAAATATTTTTTCAGTTAAGGAGAATGTTAGCTTTTAACTCTCTGTATAAAACAATGTTCCTGTTATTTAGTTAATGTTTATGAGAATTCTTTATTTCAACGTAGCATTTAATAATATCATTATCTTAAAGTACCATAGATTCTTATAACAAACTGGCACTTTTTCTTTTTTTTTAAATCATATTGCTGTCCTGTGCATCACATGTGATGCACAGGACATAATGCTAAAGCACCAGAGTATCGTTTGTGATACACAGCTAAATTTATTTTATATGCAGCTGATGCTCATAATTGTGACAATAGGAACAGTGTGTTTTGGTTCAACATACCAAATTAGAAGAAAACTTCATATGAGCATCAAATGTGACACTCAAAGTGCTTATGAATGATAATAGGTTAAGTTACTTTCACTCAAGAGAAAATGTGAACCGAGGATTTTTGGTTGCTAAATCTCTCTACTCCACTCTCTTTCAATAATACTAGAAGGATATGTAATAATGGCTGGAGACGGCTTAAATGGGTAATGAAGAAAAACTT
>NW_013667069.1:247210-254159 GCF_000517525.1 Limulus polyphemus
GTTAAACTTATATTAAAGTTTTTCTTCATTACCCATTTAAGCCATCTCCAGCCATTATTAGTCTCAAAGTGGGTTCCTCGTCACCGAATTAGAAGGATATGTGTCACTCATGCCTACTTAGGTAGTTAGTGAAATAAGTGTATCTATAAAAATTATTAAATGACCTACAATTGGGAAAGGGTTAAGTGCCTTTCAGGTACAAACATGGAAAGTTTAGGTACCAGGTCTGGTGTAGCAATGATACTGACTGTGAAGATTCTGTATTGCTTAGAACTACAGCTTTAAAATCTCAATCAATATTGCTCAGATGTATATCTATCAGGTTGGCATTGGGAAACATTCATTGTTTCATTACTACTGATGATAGTCTAGGCCTACATTTAGTTTAAAAGAAGTGATTATTTTAATTGTATACTTTTATATAAGTATGTTAACTTTTTTTTTATATATGTCCAGCATGGATTTGATTCATGGTCAAACAATGGTTTGTTTGGCAATTGAGTAGAAACCAGCCAAATAATATACAGGTTAATAGATAATGGCTGAAGATATGAAATTTTGATTTACCTCCATAATAGTCTCCCCTTTATACTGATGGAAGCAACAATGTTATTTTATCTATTATGAGGTGACTACCATGATATTTTTTGTGCCAAATGGGCACATTGGTATACATTTTTATGTACCTAGTGTGATTTTTAAAGCATTTAGTACAAAGCATGTTTTAATTTCATGACTTTGTAAGTGATAAGATTGATGCTTCAGAATTTTTGTTTATTTCTGTGACTGTTGGACAAAAAGTCATGAATTTAAGATTTGAAAAGGTTGGGAAACAAATATCTCCAAATGAGGCAGTTTTGTTTCTCTAATAGGGTTATAAACCTGAGAACAAATTACATCTAGAGTGGAAGAGGGTGCAAATATACAGGAGTTAAGAGAAGGTTTGATGAATAATAGGGGTTCCTAGGTTGGATTATTGATAAGGTTTCAGTTTGTTAATGAAAAAAAGTTTTGATAGTAAGGACATTCTTGAGGAACTAGAAGACCTTTTGATGTCCTGTAGCTTTTTTTGCTTAAATTTAAAAAGAAAACACTAGAGTTTAACTAAAAACCCTCTATTTGTGAACTAAGATTGTTTCTTATTTTCAGACAAGGTTTAAAACAAGATTGTGAGGATGTTCGAACACAACCCCTTCTTCACATCTTGCAAGTGATTTCAGAGTAAGATAATGTGTAAAGAAATAGAAAATACATTAATAAACAGTTTTTTAATGTAACTTAAGTTCTCTATGAATACAGTATACAGTATTGGAAATAATTATGGAAGTATACAATTTATACATGTACAAATGATTGAGCACTTTATATAAAAATGATATTAAATATGCAGATCAACAAGTTATATGAAAACCACAGCCAATGAAAAATTTTAATGGAACAGAATGTATCAGAACTACATTTTGACATTGCCATTTCATAGCTAGTGTGATGCCTTAAAAATGTTTATTTTTGGGAAGGGTATGTAACAGCTCTTCTCAATGCAAAATACTCATACACACAGATCACAAAGGTGTGTTCAGATATGGATATGTGCTTAGAGAAAGCATGCAAGGAGGAGAGTTATGATCTCAACGTAACACCCTCACAATAGATGTTTTTGAAGTAGAACCTACACTGCAGGGCTATTATTAAAATGGACAATTGTCAGATAGAGCATCACTGTAAAGTCATAGTGAGGCTTCAAAATTGTTTTAATATAGCACTCTCAACCTCTATATAGGAGTCACAAACAATGAGCAATGGCAAATAAATGGTGAACATATTAATGGTACAATGCATTATTACAGTTGTTTATTGTCACCAGATAATTTGACCTTCAAGAGCACACATCCAGTTATGCTCATTCTACTGTTTGTGGTCCAGTGCCTATTTTACTTCTTGCTTTGGTTATCTCTTCTCAGCAGCAGTTTTGAGTGTATCTTACTGTTCTGAAATGAATATTCATACCAGTATTTGCAGCAAGATGTATTCTTTACCGTCATCATTCTCATAAAGAACATGCACTGAGATACTTAACATCACTTTTGTAGAATTTAGTTTTCTACCTTGACCACATCTGTTATTAACAGTATCAGTTTCATGTACATTCTACATAGTCATGCATACTACTCTTACTGAAACATGGATTCTTGCTAAAAGTTTTGCATGATGTTTCCAGCAAAAACTTGGTTTTTGGTTTCTACTTATCATGGGGCCTTTTAATCCTAAGAGACATAACTACTGCTGGCACAGTATGACTGTCTATATCTTTTGTAGGCTTTATATTGGTGTGGCACTTGTGATTTGGTTATATAATGACTAATCACAGTGTAAACCATAAATGTGACTTTACTCTGTGCAGTTCATTTTTACACAGTAAAGGTGTGGTATTTCCATAGCACTTACTTTTTATACTCATTTTCCTTACCATTTCCATAATTATTTCTAATACTGCAGTAAATGGAAAAGAAATACTGAAATAGAGATTGCTGTTCTTTCTTACTGAAATGTATTAAGTATTGAAATGTTACATTGATGATATGAGTCTCAGTAACTAGAGGAATATTCTAATTCATTAGATGCTATATAATACTTATAGTTTTACTATAAACCCCAAAGCACTTATTTGTATTTGCAGTGTTAACACTTTTAGCAAGGCTAAAATATTTGTTGTGAGGAGAGAAAATTCACTATACACTGTAAATAAAAAATTCAAAGATACAGTTTTTGAGTGGATTGTTTATTTTTATTTAACTTTTTTACAATGTTTCAACCACTCATGTAGCCATCATCAGTCTCTATTTTGCGATCGATGTGATGACACTTACATAGGTGAAATGGGACACAATATATGCAATAGGATAAAAGAACATAATTCTCCATCACACATTTACGAACATCCAATTAGCATTAACAACTTTCAAATATTATACAATGAGAACAACATTGATAGAAGAAAATGAAAAAAGCATTAATTATTTGTGAACTAAAATCTGATTTAAATCAAAACACAGGTGTTACACAATATGTTTTTTAAATTGGAACAAAATGCTTGCAAATATTTCACAAAATATATATATATAAAGTTGCCTGGTGATAGCCATGAGTGGTCGAAACATCGTAAATAAGTTAAATAAAAATGATTCACTCAAAGCTGTATTTTTCGACTTTTATTTAAAAGGTTAAAACATGAAATAGACGCTGTACTATTTTTTCTGATCAGACCATAGTATGGAATTATTTTTCAAATTGTGCACTATAAATAACTTGTAGTTTCATGTGATTGTCATGCTTTTGTGGCCTTCCATTTTACTAAAATTGCTGTGAAGAAGTGATGATTGAAGTGTATCATGTTAGGTAAAAAATTTTAAACACAAGGTTTTAATGCTTTCAGTTATATATGCAGGTTTAACAGATGCATTCGTTGCTTTGAAGGAGTGGTCTATACAGTTAATTATCTAAATAACTGAATCATTTCTCTATCCAGCTTTGCCTTCAATTAGTTTGTGGGCATTTAAAATTAAATGTTGACATTTTTAATGAATTTTATCATTGTAATTTTCTATATCCTTTGAAATCATACCTCAAGTTAAGAAATGATGGCAAAACAAAATAGATGAGATTTATGTGTGTCAATAGTTTATTTTCTTAACCAGATTTCAACTTACATATCATATCTTATTTTAATCTTGGCTTGAGCTTAAATAGTACTGAGTAATAGCAGGGTTATAGTTTTCAAGAAAATATGATTGTGGAGAAACTGTGTATATTTTGTTTTCAGTAATATTCCTTAATATTCTTAAATTTCTAGTTTTCTGATCCCTACTTTATTTAATGATGCCATTTGTGGGTAAACACAAAGTGATAAATTTCATGTCATTTCTTGTGATGAATTAGGCTTTTCTTTTTTTGATAATGAATTTTGCTGTTACAAAATTTACTATTTTATTTATATTTGTAGTCTTGAATATAAGCCATATTACATTTTCCTGGAGAATGTGAAGGGCTTTGAGACATCGAGAGCAAAAGAAAAGTTAGTCAGCACACTTCAGAGCTGTGGATATAAATTTAAAGAATTTTTACTTACTCCTACTCAGTTTGGAATTCCTAACTCTAGGCTGAGATACTATCTTCTTGCCAAATTTAGGTTTGGGACATCATGCGTTAATATGACTCAAGAGGTAATTTTACTAATTAGGTCTGTGGACTTGTGTATAGTCATCTCACAAATATTTTTTTTTTTGCTAGAGATATTGTCACATGGATTACTAGTAACTAGAAACTTGCAATTGGTTGAACTAATAAATAATTGAAAGAATTAATAATACCCAATTAAGTATGAATGAAGTCTACCTTTTTGTATTATAATCCTGAATTTTTAAAAGTTAATCAAATAGCCTTCTTCATTGTATAAATAATTTTCTTGACAGACCGTGAATACAGTAACATTTAACCTTTGAGATACAAAAGTGCCCATTATTAATATAAGAAGTCTTGCTATTGGATCATGTGATATGTTCTCTGTCACTGTAAATACATCTGGTTGTTTTCCTCACAGATGCTAATTCAGAGTTCCACTTCTATATGAGTGTAAAGAAACTCAAAAAAATACTTAAAAGCTATTGGAACTTGACTCTACTTCAAAGATATATAGGAAAAAAAGTTATGACAACCTAGTTTACAAGAATAACTGAAAAATCTGAAATAAAAATTATGTTTCAAAATGCAGAACTGTAAGGACAACTGTGGTCCTTGAACAGGTTAATTCAATTAGATTGTTATACATTTTATTTAGACTAAATTTTACTAATAACTTGCTCTAAGATCAACTATTAAGAATTAAAATTTTTCACAGATTTAATAAATGAAATTTTTAAAGATTTTATCATGATTTTTAAATCAATTATACTAATTAGGCTAACTGTAACATTTCATATAGGTTTTAATTAATCTGTTCTAATGCAAAATATGTATTTTATGATCTTCATTTAGCTAACAACTTCCTTACGTTGTGAGATAAAGAAAGAAGACATGCTGTTTTTCAAGAATTCTGGATTAGATAGTGAAATAGACAGTAGCAACACAGCTGAGGGTGTTGTTTGTAGAGGAGGGAATACCACTGATGATGAGAAAACCCCTCTCTCATTCTACTTAGAAAATAAACCTGATTTATACTTTCAAGACTATCTTTTGCCTGACAAAGTTCTTTTGAAATTTCCCATGATTTTGGATATTGTGGATAGAAGGTCACTGCAGTCATGCTGTTTTACCAAAGGGCAAGTATTTTAAATGGTACATTTAAGTACAGTAATAGAATTTCCAAAATGTATTTGGGGTTGTTTATAATTGAAGATGATAAAATATATATTTTGTATTACATGTCTATTTAGTTTACTCAGCAAAATTTCAGTAAAAGCAAAACATTTACAGAAAAGCTGGGTATTTTAAAACAATTTCTGATATGCATATCAGTAAGTCGCGTGACAACCACAACGTATATAAAGTCACTATGGAATGGCAACTATCAGAACTACATTTTGGCATTGTCATTTTATAGGTAGTGAGAAGTCACCAAAAATGTATCACTTTTGGGAAAGGTATATAACAGCCTTTTCCAGCATAAAATATTCATCCACTTTGGCCATAAAGATTCATTCAGATCAAGGAATTTAAAATTTTCAAAATGGAGATGTCTGTTATGCTTAATTTTATTGGAAAACAAAGAAATATGGATCAACTTGTAGAAACAGAACCATCCAAAAAGAAACATGGAACAAGTTGTACTCTAGCCTCAATATACAAATTGTGGTGTCTTGTTACTGGTATCTCAGGCAACAGTACGCAACATAGTCAAGAAGGAGCTGTGTCAGGAAGAGTGATACATGTCACATGTACATGAGTTGCTTCCATGACATATCTGTCAACTGCAACATGCTACATGTGGACGTGCATTGTTGTGGAGAAGAAAAAAAACCTTTCTGATTGATGAGTGAAGGGCTTGATTTAAATGTTCCAGTTGCTGACTATAGATCTCTGCATTGACAGTTCACTGTGGATTGAGGAGTTCGAAATGAATTACTCTTTTGATGTCCCACCAAATGCAAAGCATCACTTGGAAGTGGTTTTTGTCTAGGACTGAGCCATTGTTTTGGCATTTAATATTTGCATAGAGAATCCATTTTTCATCACCGGTGAAAATTCTGTCCAAAAATTATTCACGCGCTAGAAGAGATGAAGCAGCCTTCACACGTTGGAAACGATGATCATCACCACATTCCTTAGATCTTTGCTTATTGTTTCATGAGAGACTTGCAATTTCAGGGCCATTTCACGAGTGTGTTGCTTTAAGTTAGACCCAACAAGCATCTTCAGAGCACCAATATCAATTCCAACATGTCAGCCCCTGCCATCAAAGTTTTTAAGGCTAAAGTCACCTGAACGAAATTTGCTGAACCATCGTTGACACTTATGAACATTCAAAACATTTCCATACACTTCTTTGATATTCATTGTGGCTACAGAGGTGTTGTTTCCCTTCTTGTATTCAAACAGCATTACATGCCGAATGTGTGTCTCATCGTGTGCCATCACTGTAAGGCAGTTTGTTTAACTATTATATGTGATGTAAGTGTTTTGAGGATGGTTAATGAATGTGTTCCAAAACATTAATTTCTTGACGACCTACTACATATATACTCATCTTCTGTACTTATATGATACAATGAGGAATTCTTCACATAACTGTTGTTAACTGATAATTTTCTACAGAACGAATCTTGCAAGGCTTATATGTGAGAATGCCTGAAAGTACAATTTTTATCCTAATTTAAGTTACAAATAATTTTCATACGTTAGAAAAAATGTATTACCTGGAAATAATATCCAAAATTCACTTACATGGAATATATTT
>NW_013667069.1:254375-255540 GCF_000517525.1 Limulus polyphemus
TGGTGTTTGGGTATAGTGCTCACAAAACCCTGGCATTGCTGCAATGTCCATGTTTGACATTGTAGTGTATCCCCTCATAGGACTCCATGGCGGGTGGGGTCAGTGGGCACTGAATCTCTCTCCTTAATTATGGATCCTCCCATTCCAAAAAAAAAAATGTTAAAAATATGCTAATTGGTAAACGACCATGCCTAGAAGACTCTGAAAAGCAGTCTCCATCACAAAGTACACCTGTACCTCGCTTTTTGATCCTGCATTCACTGTCTGATAAATCTTTAGGGCAAATGTCTCCCTTTTTTATTCAGAAGGGCTTAGAGGGGCTTGCTGACTCTCCAAAGTCAGTTAAGAAGCTCCGTTCTGGAGACATCTTAGTAGAAACTTCCACAGCTAAGCACAGTGAACTTCTCTTGAATTCAAAGGTCGTTGGGGATGTACCCATTGAGGTTACTCCCCACGCTTCCTTGAACTCCTCACGAGGAGTTATTGTTGAGAGGGACTTGAAGTCTATCCCCGAGTCGGAGATTTATACTGGTTTTTCATCACCACGTCCACCTGCCGCCGTTAAGGCAGGTTATTTGAACTGTAAAGTACGGCCCTATATTCCCAACCCTCTCCGTTGTTTTCAATGTCAGCCGTTCAGTCACTCAAAGACATCTTGTCGTGGTTCTGTGACGTGTGCTCGTTGTGGTGGCAAGAACCATGACACCTATGAGTGCAAACTGGACCCTCACTGTGTTAATTGTAGTGGTTCCCACCCCTCTTACTTTAAGTCTTGCCCTAAGTGGGTGGAGGAGAAAGAGGTACAGCATTTGAAGGCTCTTAATAACATCTTTTATCCTGAGGCTTGGAAGCTATTGTTCCCTACTACATCTTGGACATATGCCTCTGCACTATGCTCCACCTCTACAGTGGGAGTGAAGACGGAACTTTCCTTGCCTCTATCTGAGTCTTTTTCATGCCATGTGCGGGGTCTTCTGCCCTCCATGGATAATAGAGTCGATAGATCTACATCTACTCCAATTTCTGTCGGGCCGATCATCTCTATGATTATAATCGCTCCTTTACAGTGGTGGAACTCAAACTTGCTCTTTATTGGTCTGGTAGTACATCAGTCGGACCTGATGTTGGTCATTATGAGATGTTGCGCCATCTCTCTCCTGCCTCT
>NW_013667069.1:256540-276736 GCF_000517525.1 Limulus polyphemus
TCTTCTATTTCCATCCAGTTTTTCTGGATCTCTGGCCACATCGGTAATTCACGGGAATGAGCTCGCTGACACCGCAGCTAAGTCCGTCTGCTCTGGTGCCATACATGGACTACGGTCCTGTCTTCAAGGTGCGGCTTCGTGCCAGTTGGCAGTCGCCTTGGAGTGAGCAATGCCATAACAAGCTTTTCTAGATCAAACCTTCTGTTGGTCTTTTGCCGTCTTGCTTCCTTAAGGATCGGAAGGAGGAAGTAGTCCTGGCAAGGCTACGCATGGGTCATAGTTTTTTAACCCATCGTTTTTTTTATCAGGTATTGACCCACTGATGTGTAGCCATTGTGACACTCAAGTCACAATAGCCCACATTTTACTGTCGTGTCGTCGTTACGACCGTGAGTGGCGGCACCATTTCAGACACATTTTTTGTAAAAGTTTGCCTCTGACGCTGGACAGTGTCATTAATAATGGTGACACTGTCCGATTAGATTGTATTTTTAATTTTTTACACACTATAGGTCTTTTTAATTCTATATAAATCTTTTATCGACATGTATTGGTTTTAACTCACTGTATTTTTACATTTTACTTTAATTTACTTTCAATGTTTATACCAGTTATTTGGTGCAGATAGCCTCGCTGCTTTGCGCCATAAAGCACCAACCAACAACCAACCAGTGAATATTCTTTTTTTTTTTTTTTAGTGAATATGAAAGAAGCATTGTGTAACATAGTAATTCCATTTTTTGACACTTTTCACATTTTACTGTTATTTAAATATTATTTTCACCTACTTTTAACAAAAACAATTTGGTGATTTGTCACATGGATCAACCAGTGGTTTCAACATTTCTTCATAAAACTTTTGATAGTTCTTATGTTATGGATTGTAATATTTATTTCATTAAATTCTTTTAAATGTTTATATATGGTTTATTTCAGATACGGACATTATGTACAAGGAACAGGCTCAGTTATCCATGCTGTCTCACATGATAAAGTAAGGCCCTTAATGGTTTGCTGGCTTTTTTAGGACACATCTATTAATATTAACTTCCAATCAAAGTAAAAAATCATTGTGGTAATGAGTATAGCTAATAAATATACTGCTAGTTACTCTTGCCGTAAATTTTTTTTGGTAAACCTAATAACAAATTATGAGGTTTGACTAGCCTATGAGATATAGGTTAGACCTATATCCAACGTTCATATACCAAGCTAATAATGCAAAATATTCTCTATACTAAAAAGAGATATAATAAACATTCTAACCAATACTTATGATAAGAGTAACATACTAAAATACATGATAAGAGATACATAGTAAGACAGAAGTGAGCTCAGTTGTTAAGCAAAATGTTTGACAAATTCAGATATTTGTTTTGACACTTGTAGTCAGGACTGTGATATCATACATGCATACACATATATGTGTACATGTATAAGTGTATGTACATCAGCACTCATGAAAACCATTGAAGTTCAGAAGAAATATGACATTAAGTACTACATGCATTATATGTAAAAAAAGATTTGGTTTTAATATGAAAGGCTGACTATATTCCTATGAGCACCCACAGAAATATATTTTTTTGGGGGAATTATCTTTTACAATGTATTTTGACGGACTGAAAAATTATCTGTTATGTTTGCTTAAATGGAAACATAAATTCTTACTCCTTCCTGTGGGCACCCATGTATATTCCAACAAAAAATCATTTAATGGTCTCAAACAATAACAAGATTTTTCTATTTTTAACCTTTTGAAATGCTAACTAAAGTTTTTTACTGGACACAGTTAGTACATGTATCCAAAATACATTTTTAATACACATTATTTGAGCTTATGGTTTCTTTAGGAGTTTCTTGTTCTAATGAAGCATTACTGAAAAGTTAAGGTGAAATAGAATGCAAGTGAACATATTTACTTTTGTAAAAATGGCAAATGTTTCTTTTAAGCTCTAGAATTATAACAATATTGGCAAACAGTATTGTATAACAAAAAAGATATACTGAATAAACTATTCAGAAAAATATTAATCAAGCTGTATAGCTGTATTCATACACATGTTCATGCACACTCAAGTATATAGAATTTTTAACATTAAAATGTAAAGTGTAATGAAGATTAAATAAACAGTAATAATGATATAAAAAATAGTTTGTACTTTTACAAAGGTCAACGTATATATATCCATAAATTTTTGATTGTTTTTGCTGGATTAAAATTGATTCATTCTAAGAAACTGCATCCCAGTGCTAAGACTTTTATGTTCTCAATTTATGGTAGGCCATTTTTTTATCATAATATCCTGGAATGATTTTAGTTCTGAATATGTTATGCAGTGGCTGACTTTTTCCTCATATATGAGCACATGAATAGTTTTTAAGTTGCCTGGCATTTAAATGATGTTTTTTTATTTTTGCATTCTTTTATCTCATTTTTTATATATAGACTTTGTTATTAATGTGTTAAAAAATATGCCTGATTTCTAGATCAACTTAATAGGTAGGCATGATTTTCTGATGCACATCATAAGTGTCACGGGGATTTGTCACATACGGTAAAACCCATAAACTAGATTAAATATTTAATAACTAAATATGTGCAAGCAAAGTGCAGCCCAATGGTTAACACAGCACACTTTGGATCTAATATTACATGGTTTGTGTCCCATTACCACAAAAGAAAATTGTGCTTCAGTTTTTGAGACCATGAGTGTATTGTTAGAGTGATGGTTGTAGCAATCAGACTGAATTCACATTTCAAATTTAGCAGTATACAGTACTCATATGATATGACCAGCATCCTACCATTTTCAGACAGTCTCTTGCACAGAAAACGTACAGTTTGATTTCTTTCTAACTGTATTAAAAGGTTGATTTATATATATTGGTTAGGATATACTCAAAAGGCTTTGCATAAGTGGGTATTATGTATATTATTAGTGGCCATGCTGATATTAGTGGGTAGTAATAAGAATTATCAAGTTATGAAATACTTTGCAGTGTCTACAAATGATATTATGAACCACAACAGTGGTTCCTAATAGTGATCACCCAGGAATTTCACAAAAATTCTAGTAGAACATACAGGCAAAAACTATCTTAAAAGCAGATTTGTTCTTGAAACAACACTCAAGACCTATCTCAATGGGTAAGGCTGCTAAAATATTTATAATAGTGAAAACTTGATTTTCCCATTGTTAGACAAAAATCAAAATTCATTCATTTGTTCTTCATATTATTTTTGGTTCACAAGCCTACAGAATAAATGGGTATGAATATTTTATTCAAACCTTTGCAGGTTATAGGACTATATTTATGTTGATTCTTGAAAGAGGAGAATTTTATGAGCTTTTTCATCACTACTGGTTAAGTTTCTCTTTGAATGCCATTCAAGCACCGAAGCCTAGAGCAAAAATGGTTAGGTATATTGCACCAAACTCTATGCACAACTACTGAACAAGGTCCTGTGAAGATTGTAGGGCTATTTCTATCCTGATTCTTGAAAGTAGAGATTTTCATCCTCGTAAAATTTTCTAAGTTCTTATCTACCAACATTTACTCTTTGAAGCCATTCAAGCATCACAGAAATGTAGAAGCCATTTAAGCATCATTATACTAATCAGAAATGCTTTTTTTATTAGAGTAAACTATGTGTATAGTTATAACAGTGTCTCCAGCCTTATTATTATTGATTATAGTTTTTTAATCCATTACAGAAAAAATGGCTACAAATATTTTACGGAAATCTGGACAATACTAATGAATGCAGTATTGAGTATGTCATAGGGTAGTTTTAAAATTAGTTCAAGCACTTTTTTTTTTACCTGAGGAATTTCTCCAAGTCCGTCACTTTCTGCCATTGGAAAAATCTGGTGTTTAACTAATGTGCATTAATTGGAAACTATCATGTTGAGGATTCATCACTTCTAAAATTTGCTGTTTTTCAAGTTTGCTGTTGTACTTTGTCTCTACATAGTTTTCTGAGACTATTTCAGTGAGTTTTCTAACAGTAGACGATTACCATAGTAGATTTCTCTACTCTTGCAAGTGGTGATTTATTCTACTCATTTTCTTACTTCAATGAAATTGTGAGTGGAAATTTGAGTATTATTTTATTATTATCATTATTATTCATATTTTTGTTTGACAAGCCTATAGTAAAATTGGCTTGGTATTTTGCACCAAAACCTAGACAGATATACTATTTGAAATGCTTTGAATGTCCATAACCAATTTAAAAAGTTGATTATTTTCACTGAAAGTTGATTTGTGTGGCTATAAATCAAGAGTTATTGATTGTGGGGTCAAAATAGGGATTTGTAGCTTGAAAAGATAGTGTAGATACTATTTCCAGCCTAGTTTGTTTACTTTTTCAGAGTGCCTAGTTGTAGGCTTGAAAATATAATCTTTGCATTTTGATTCAACTTGTTTCTGTTTTTTTTTCATGATCCCTATTCCTCTTTTCAAATTAACAATTTTAATTATTTTGTTAATATAAATAGTTTTTAAGCACAAGTTAAGTGAAAAACACTAACTAATTAAAATCAATTTACCAAATATACAGTTAACTACCAACTAGTTTTAACATACATTATTTTCAAGCATACCTTTGAAAATAGAATAATATTCCAAAAAATATACTCCATTATTGATTATGTATAAATAGGCTGTGGTTGCAATACAGCCTTCATGAGGCTGAAGGATAGTTCTATCATAAGATTTGAGGAGGCTTTAGTCATCCCAATTTTTTTAAGCCTATTGCACAGATTTTGAAGGAAGCTGGCACATCCAAGAGGTGACAGTTGTATAATAAATTTTTTTTGCCTACTTCTACGCATAGCTTTATTGATAGTTATAATTACTGGCTAGTAAGAAACCAGTCTTTTTTTTTTTACATCTCTGGTAATTTGTAACAGTTGTAAGTTTCTAATGTCACTACTAATAACTGATGAGAGAGCACTAGTTTTATATATTAACCCTTTTTTATACTGTGAAAATTCTATGTTTTAAAGTCTGAATGACATCACTTCAGTACAAAGCTTGTATCAGTACAAATGTCCACCTAAAGTATAAAGTATTAAACCTTTTTAAACAGCTTAAGGTCTGACAGTTATTATGAAAGCAGTTATTTCACTATGTGATTAGGTATACCTGACAAGTGCATACTTTGAACACCATGAAAACTTTTAAAATCCACCAAAATTAGTGTAATTTAGTGTAAAAAGAGCTAAGATGTCAGTGACAGCCAATACACTCAAAAACTAGGATCTGAAAGAATTTTGTGATTGTATCATCTCAATTTTATACAACATTGTTTGAAAGGTGAGATTATTTACTGGATCATTTTCTTTAGATTCTTTACTCTATGATTGGTGTGAAAAAATTCATCATACTGTAGATGAGTAAGCATTATGGGTCTTGCAAAGCATCTTAGTTTGCACACCAGCAAATATGTGCTTCCATGCCTGATATATGGTAATTTTGAGTAAGCACTGTTTTTGAAAGTATAGATACTCCAATGCAATGCTGCAGTGAAAAAAATCATGTCTGTTGGTTTGGAGTTTTAATGATATGCATCTTGATGTTATTAGGTTTGGGGGGGGGGGCTTTATCAGTGCCAAATCATTGGGAACTCTGAATCCTCCAGCAGAAAGAAAAAAAAAGGTACATTAGTAGAAGAAAAATATTTCCTAAAAATAAATAAGCATTGTAATAACTTGTAAACTCAATTAATCATGTGTTGGTTGCAAGGATATAATCAGTCAAATCTGTCTCAAAACTGTAATGAGCCATTATTTTCAGTACATCACAGAACCATTACCAACACCTGCTTAACTTTGTAGTTTGGCCTTTTTTTTTTTGATACATGTTGTACAGCCCTCCCATGTTACCTCAGTGGAATCCATTCTTGTCAGCATTAACATTTCAGCAAGTTTTAATTTTATCATTAGCTGCTTTCATTGTTTCCCAAGTACAGTCATATGTAATCTCAATGGTGTTAATTATTGTGTCTGCATATTCTGTATAAGACTGCTGACTGACTATCCTCCAAATCCAAGTACAGAAGTTCCAATGTCACTTTAAGTTCACTTGCAGCCATCACGGATGCTGGTTTGTTGCCTGGAGCTTTGTGATGATTGTTTCACTATTACCATCAGTGGATCCATATAGCTTTTAATGCATTTGAATACACTTTACATGAACCTATGTGAACTTTAGACAAGTAAGTAAGGTGGGTCTTGTGGCTTGCATCTGATGGGAAAACCATGTGAAGTTAGTTTCTGTACTATAATGTGTGCAGCAGAAATCAAGGAAATGATGCAGAAGCTTTTCTGAAATCTAGGATAAAATGTCAGCAGCATGTATTTTAGGGTAAAGAGACAAAACTGATTTGTGTTTTTAGGGCAGCCATGTACTTTAGGGACTTGGTGAAATTGTATGTTTTTTAGTTTATTCATTTAAAAGTGCATTGCATTATCTTTCAAGTTTTTGATAAGGCTTCTGTTTAATTTTGAAAATTTTTCTAAAGAACATTTAAATCTTCACTAAATATGAAACTCTCTTTTTAAAACTACAAAACCTTTACTTCTGTCTGATAATATACTTGTCTTCCTTTAACTCATTCAAAGCTTTTATCTCCAGAAACAATATATCGGTTTTCACTGAATAATTATAAAATTTACTTAAAAGTGTTTGCAACATGTTTAGAAAACCTGAATCTTGTTTGTGTTATATTTCAGTAGGTTTCTGATGGTTCCAACCACTTAGAAATACAAAGTATACAAAATTATGTACCAGAAACTAAAATTGGCACATCCAATCTTTATGATTTGCTGAGATATCAACAAATCTGTCAAACCTACCAGAGAGGCCTCCTCTCCATCTCTTACTTTCGAGATTTTGTGTTAATCAACTTTACATGGCGGAAAGATATGTTTATAACAATAGAAAGAACAGATTTTTCTCTATGTGAAGCTTAGTGTGTTTTGTTGGTGAAGAAAGTAATCAGTTGGTAGGAAGTTTCTTGGTTTGTAATGAGTTTGCCATCACATGCTGTTTATATTACAGTTTTACAGAAACAGCTAATGGCTTCTACTGTGATTTATTGTTTTGTGGATGTGATGATTACTGCTCCAGTGGGTACAAAGTACTGCAATAAATCCATAAAAGAAAACGTGATAAAAGGTTAACAGTTGAAACCATTATTTTACAACTGTACATTAATGATTTCTATAAAGACCTGAGAATCTCATATACTGTTAATGTCATGGTAAAGAAAAGAAGAGAAAAAATACAAACTTTTACCAAGAAAACCAATGTATGTTAATTTAGGACCTTCTACAACTGTAAGATGAAGTATTTAAATTCTTAGTATGAAAATCGACTTTCATTCAGGTTGAATCAGTAAATGCTTCAGAAATTTATAGACAAGTCTTAAGTAGAATTATTTTGTCAAAAAATATGATTTTTGTGTACAACAGACTTTTAAAGCATGCCAAATTTCTTGAACATACGCTTAATAAATTTAGAGTTCTGTATAGCTTATCAGACACTATCTTTGTATGCTGGACCAATGATTCCTTTAAGGTTAAAGAGACCTTAAAATCTTAACCAAATAATGCATTTTCTTACTGTACATTGGTGACAGATTTTCTTGTAGGCAGATTTTGTTAAACAAGACCGATGTCTGTAGGTTTACTTTCTTCTTAGAATTCTTCTCAAGAAGTCGATAAGCCGTCTTAACGTTGTTAGAACAATGGGTAAAAGTTGTAGCTAGTGATGAGCTACAACTTTTACCCGTTGTTCTAACAACGTTAAGACGGCTTATCGACTTCTTGAGAAGAATTCTAAGAAGAAAGTAAACCTACAGACATCGGTCTTGTTTAACAAAATCTGCTTACTGTACATTGTAAATTAAAAGAGTCAATTTTGAATAAGAAAAAATAACCAACAAAAACAAAAGCTTTGTAAATAGGTGTTTTAATCATATGATGTTGATTACTTCTTTGTTTATTTTCTGTGTATATATATTATATTTTTAACATCAAAGGTTTGTGTGTGAGTACATGTATATATGTATACATTTCTGTGTCTCTAAACGTGTACGCTAATATAAGTAGGTATTTTTACAACTTATATGTTGTTCAAATGTCTCTTCAGGGTAATGTATTTATCTTTAATACATTATAACTCACAAATATTTTGTAATAACAGAAGTTCAAAGTATGTTAAGTGTTTTATGTTGTTAATATTTGATACCTTACAAATTATATTCTGGAGGTAGAAGATACATATTTATTGTAATAGGTTGCTCATTTCATGAAAAAGAAAAATCAAAGAAAAGACTGTACTGTTTTTCACTTATCCATTGTGTTCTATTTTTTATTACCTTTACTTTTGTGTCATAGTGGATAAAAATATTATCAGAGAAAAATATTTTTTATGCTTGTGTGTCTGTATGATCTTATCAAGTTTAA
The DNA here is from genome assembly GCF_000517525.1 of Limulus polyphemus. Taxonomy (NCBI): domain Eukaryota; kingdom Metazoa; phylum Arthropoda; class Merostomata; order Xiphosura; family Limulidae; genus Limulus; species Limulus polyphemus. Next base: position 265,021 of record NW_013667069.1, read on the forward strand.
CCTAGCTTTAAAATGGGCCAAGCACAGCCCAGTGATTAATGTGCCATATTGTGGAGCTGAAGTTCTGTGATTTAAATACAATTAATCAAAACTATTTTTTGAGGATTTGTTGTAACAATTTTTGTTTAAAAGTTTATAGAGGTGTACAAAACTGTGTCTTTACTAAACAAGGAGCATCCACAGACAGTAGAACTTCTTAAGCAGCTGAAACTGAGATACTTTACACCAAGAGAAGTGGCTAACTTACTTCATTTTCCTTCCATGTTCAGTAAGTTAAATATGTTATTACATATGTGCTAGTGGCTTGGCCTTTTCCAAGTATTTAGTTTTTTAAAGTAAACTTTAATTTTTAATCTACCTGAACATATAATAGAGTATAGATATGGATGAAGGTGAACTTCTTTACCTTAAATCTAAATACATTTAGATGAGAAGGCAGTCTAAATTGTTCCTGTTTTTAAACTGCATGAATGGAATGCAAAATTCTATAGCATCAATTTTTTTCTTACCTAATATGAATTCCTTTTGAAGAATTAAAATTAATTTAATCTATTTTTTTCTTCTTCAGGTTTTCCAAGTCACTTGAAGAAAAAACAACTCTATCAAATTCTAGGTAACAGTATTAATGTTTATGTTGTTTGTGAGCTCCTTAAGTTGTTGCTGCAGTAAATGTTGCTTCAGAAATTATTTAATTTTGCATTTACATATGCACATACTTACAAGATTAGCTTGGGCTGTAAATAGTTTTTGATCTGTCTATTTGTGGTTATTCAATGAGTAAAAATGTGAAACTGTTAGTTGTCTATTTCACACCATACCTGTCTTTTGACACACAAGTCACATGATGAAAAACATTGAAGATGGATTATATAAACAATTTGGAGAGGGTTTTATTTCATAACTTTAAAGGGAAAAATACTTTACTGTATTTGTCAACAATTTGGACAAAAAATATATACTGTAGTTTTCAATGTGTTTGTTAAACAGGTGGCATTAACTTCATGTTAGATGTATACAACTATTTTTATTATGTTTTAAAATTGTGTAAGTAAATACAGTATTTTATATGTGTGCTCTTTTGAATTGTTTTTTACTCACCACAGTAAACCTGCATTATATAGGCTTTGAAGAATATGTAGTAATGATGCTACTAATTTATTCTTCTGAATTTATTCAATGAATAATAAGTGATGAATGAAATGATAAATTGGGCTTCATATTTATTGTTAGTATGCTAAATACAATATTTATTTCACTTCAGTACTTCCTAAAATGAAAAACCACTTTCAGTAGTTTCACTACTATTATATGTTTAAAGTGATATTCCTTCATTTTTTTTTATAATTATCTTAATATTTTACTACTTTTTAATCTTTGATTTAGTTGAGCTGTGTCTTGTTTTTGTTTATGCATGATCCCAGCTCACACACTGTTAGATTTAATTTTAGCATTACTCTCATAGTGAGACAAAATGATGGGCATTAGGTAGTGCTAAAGTCTTTGACACTGTAACTATGGTCATATATAAATCAGTCTGTCTGTTTATATAAGTTAAACTTGGAGTTTTAGATTGCATATTACTTGAAACTTGGTTAAGGCTTATACATTTTATGATAATTTTTTTAAGTTTTTTTTTTTTTTCGTCTTCTTTTTTTTTTTTTTTTACAACTTTTTGTGTCAAGGTTACATTATGAGTTAGAAGATTGAAAATCAATTGTATTGTTTGTTAAAGTCTGGGCCCTGCATTTTGGAATTATAAATATATGCTGTTGAACTCATACAAGACTTAATAAATACTCTGTTTCTTTTTTAACATTTTGTTCTTCTTAATGTAGAAAAAAAGATATGTTACATTGGCTCCCAAGTAGGAACTGTTCTTTGGTTAGGGTTGTGATAGTTTATTAAACAAGTGTTAGTGGAGGTGAGTATTGAATTAGTAGGGTTTATCCTTTCAATACTGTTAATGGCACTTGTGGTATTGAGGAAAAGAATGAACCTCATATTGAACACAGTAATTTGTTGGTCTTTTATCTTAGATATATAGCACTGTGACAATTATATCCATTTCTACTCATAACTGTTATACAATGCTAAGTGTTGAATGCTGTATGCTGCTTAAAAACTGTAATACAAAATAATATCTAATTAAGCCTAAACTCTCAGTTAGCTTTAAAATGTATCACTGTTTCACCACAAATAACATTAAAACAAAAATGTAAAACTTATCAATAAAAAAATATGCACAATTGCCCAAAATAAATTTTACACAGTGTAAAAAATATTTACATCTCATCAGATTGAAAACTTTAAGCATAATGACTATAATTGTCGAACAGTACTGTCACCTAGTGGATTAAAATATATACATGAAAAAACTCAAAATACATGCATAATTCTGGATGATGTCAAAACACAATCAAACCTTAAGTAATGGTTATGGATATGGATAGTTTAATATAAGTGGTGGTTGAGGTGAGTATTCAATAAACAGGGTTTATCTTTTTTGTTAGTGGTAGTATTTGTTGAATATAATTGATAGTTGAGGTGAGTACTCAATCAACAGGGTTTATCCTTTGGTTATGGAAAAAACTGTTGCTAATTCCGATAAGGTACTCCCCCTCTGCTCACAAGAGTAGCTTTTTTCATTTTGTGCTGCCCTCTATATGCAAACTTTTTCAGAAACGCATGCCACAAGTCTTCATCCTCCCTTCATTGGAATCCACAGTTCCAATACGTCTCTCATGCAAGTCATCATGCATCACATCAACACCAGTAAGAGAGCACTACTATCACATGACGCATGTTACTCCCTCTTTACGCCACTACTGAACTATCATTTCTCGTTTGGCTGCTTTCAAGTTAAATTTTCTTTTTTACATTGTTCGATTACCTTTTATTTTTAGGTTAATTTTTTTTCATTATTAGAATTTGTTAATTTTATTTACTACACTTCACAGTTCTGGAGTTAATATTTTAATAAAGCATTACTTCCTCGTGTTTCCAGCTTATGAATTACGAAGTTACAGTCATCACCTCGGGTACCTCACCAGCGTCTGATGCTGTATTTGCAGCCACAGGCGTGTGCGACCTGTTGGGGGATATATCGTCGCTTATTTTCCAGGAGATTGAGCAGTATATGAGCCAACCTATCTCTACTACTTCTGCACCACTTTCTCCTGAGCCTTTCAAGCCGGGTAGGACTGAAGACGATTTTGATCGTTTGTCCCCCCCCCCCCTCCCATTCACTACCATCATTGGTCTTTTCAGTTATGTGATGTTTTGCCTCTTACACCTGTTTCCTGTTACCCTAGACCTACCCTCTTACATGAAACAACTTCCCACCCCAGTTTAGTATTTCCCCTGTCCCCCAATATTAGGGTTCACACGGACCTATTTGCCTCTCAACTGGGGGAGGGTGTTAGTATGCTACTCTCCCATGGAGTTTGGATCAGTCTGCCCTTGTTTATCATCAGGCAGACTTTCCCTGTTTCAACCTCACGACCCTGTTAAGATACCTTTCTTCCCTTCACGTTCTGTCAGAGGCTCTTCACAGGAACCCTGAGGGGTTTTCTGCTGAAATCCTCTCCATCTTTACTTCTACGTTGGTTCGTCTGTTGTCCTTAGCTCTTGTACTTCAAATGTGGTTTGTCTGTTGTTGGGACCTCTTGAACCGTGATGCATTTTGGTGTGGACCTGTCTCCAAGCTCCTTATCTGAGGGACCTTCACATGGCATCATTTTTGCAGCGTTATGTGTTTGTCTTGGTCCCTGAGTCTTTGGAGTTGTGGGTGGCCTCAACCCATCAGCATTCTACTCTTACTAACTTGGTAGCTCATTTGTTGCAGACAGGACTGAGTGTGGCACCATTTCCTGTCCTCCAACTTTCCCCTTCCCAACTCTTCCTCTCCTACACTCCTGCGGTGTCACGGTTCGACAATTTACTTGACAACGCACAATCCACCAACAGAAGTACCAGTGACTATGCAGTCAGTTCGGGTCCAGTGGGGGCTTGTCTCTTTAATTTCTTTCATCTGTGGAAACCTTTTCTCACAGATGTTTGGGTTCACAAGGTGCTCTCGGAGGGAAACGTTATCCCCTTTCTCTCCCTTCATCCATTATCCAGTGTTCACTGCCCTTCTCCTTGGGATCCCTTGACACACCAGTGTATGTCAGAGGTGGTTCCGAACCTCATTGCACAACAGGTTATCGAACCAGCTCCACCAAGTTTATGGAGATTTTATTTCCACTTGTTTGTGGTTCCCAAGAATATCAGGGACTAGGGTCCTGTCACCCACCTATCCCATCTAAATAGGTATGTTCACATTCCTCACCTTACCATAGAGACATACCTTTTTCTTCAATAGGCATTTTCTCATGGTCTTTGGATGAACAAGGTGGACATTTCCAATGCTTACCTACACATTCCTGTGGCAGAGCATTCCTGTCCATATCTATGGTTTATCCAAATGGGGGGTTGTGTACCAGTTTTACACCTTACTTTTCGGCCTAGCCTCAGCTCCTTTGCTTAACATATTCAAACCATGGGGTTGCCCTTCCATGCTAATGTGGACGACTGGCTTCTTCTTGCTCATTCCAAACAGATGATCTCCATTGGTGGTTGAACAAGGCCCACACATCGGTTGGGGGTCCTGCTTCCTCTTCAGCTGCCAGATTTACATCTGTTCACAGATGCATCCCTTCAGGGCTGGTGTGTCTGGGTGGATCACCAGGAGGTTTTGGGTCATTGGTCTGTGGAGGAGAGTTCTCTTCACATTAATGTTCTCTAACTCCTGGCTATTCATAGGACTTTAGATCACTTTCTTTCTCTTGCCAGCCACAGGCTGGTTATGATCCATTCTGCCAACTCTACCTCGGTGGCTTATATCAAGGTGGCACCAGGTCCAGATCCCTATGTTTTTGCACTATGGATCTTCTTTATTGGGCCCACACAGTTTCAGGTTGTCCATCTTCCCCCTCTCAACTTGTTTTCTGTTTTATGGGTTGCAGAAGGTGTGTGTGACCTGTTTTTGCTTCTGTTTTGGATTTTCCCGTATTTGGTGATGAGGTTGTTACTGACCTAGGGTTATTTTAGGCTGGTTTCACAGTCATAGGGGTTGAGTGCATGTGATGGACTTCTGTTGAATTCCATTTGACACATTCCTGGATCCCTGGCATTAGGCTACCCTGTGAGTTCCTAGATTAGAATATTAGGTTCCCTCTTGATTCTGGGATTTGAGATGAAGATGGTATGATCCTCATCCTACCCTCGTGAGGATGTCAGTACCCTGCGAGTAAGGTTTTGGATGCAGTTAACTTACCGAGTACAGTCCATTGCACCCTAGCCATTCTACACTATGGGACACATCCTCACTTCCATCATGGGATTGAGTGATTCTGATTTCTGTTTAAAATCACATTGCTAAACTATCCTCTCCCACACAGATGTGCTCCCTTTAATGTTCTGCCATGTATGATCCTCCTTATCATGTCAGTGTTCATGGCGAAGAGATACCTGGCTCAGATGTGGTGCGGTACCCCTCCTAAGATCATCTGATCTGTGCCTCTCATTTCGTGGGTGTCCTCCAGATGCTTCTGGGGGATATGCCTATGCTTCTCTCATACTGGTTTCTCCTACATTTCAATGTGGGATTCAAGCTAATCTTGTGAGGGGAGGGAGAGTACCTTATCAGAAGTAATAATTTTCTTGAGTGAAAATGTATTTCCTATAGGTACTTCCCTCTTCTTACACTTCCCACTCATCCTCCCCACAATCTTCTGCCAAACTTCAAAGTGATAGTTTGGTAGTGGTGCATAGAGGGAGTAACATACATCACGTGATAGTAGTGCTCTCCTGTTGGTGGAGAGGTGACACATGGTGATTTGCATAAGAGACATGTTGAAACTACGGAGAGAGGATGAAGGCTTATGGCATGCATTTCTAAAAAGTTTGCTTATAGAAAGTAGCACAAAACAAGAAAAGCTAATCTTGTGAGTGGAGAGAAGTACCTATTGGAAATACATTTTCATTTAGGAAAATTATATCTTTAATATATCGTTGCTACTCTCATACAGCCTTGGTGCTTACTTTTGCTTTAGAAATGTATGGAACACAAGTAGGCTGCTCAGAAGTTGTTGAGAATGTCACTATATTATCTCTCTATACTCTCCAACAAACACTTTATTCTTTCTAGAACTTTAATCATGAGGCATCAAAAATTATCTGGCATTTTTTAATCAAAAAGGCATAATTTTAAATGGAAAGAAGCTGTAATTTATAATAAATGCAATTTTCTGTATATCTTCAGGTTTTACAGGAATTGGCTAGGAACCAGATATATTTTGCATTTATCAGGTAACTAACAATTGGTAATAGTAAAGTGTCTTTCTGAAGTTACTTTATAGTTCTTTAGTCCACATAAAATCTGAAGTCACCAGTTTTTCTTCTTTACTATTACTTCTGTTGATTACTATGATGAATTTGATGATCCAATTAAGTTATCATTAACCATTTCATGTACTTGTTTCTTAATTACCTTCAGTTTCACTGGAGGATAACAATATGGCACCTTTTTCAGTGATGGTATCAGTGTTATGTTTAGCCAGCTTAGTCCATCTTAGCTTATTGTTAACAATATTAGAATATTTTAATAGTAAGTTCTTTAAATTTCTGACTTTCATTAACTTTCAGATCAGATAATTTTACTTTCTAAAAGTATACTTTCGTTAAATAGGACTATCATGAAGAATATTCATATCAGTGGTATTTTATACAAAATCATATAGTCTGAACAAAAAATGGTAATGCAATAATTTTCTAAACCAGAAGCAGTTGTTGCATAGTGTGTTTCATACAGTCAATTCAGCATTTAAATTTCCAAACATTTGTAGTTAGTTGATCCAATGACAAGAAACATTTTTCCTATTTGCTATTTTAGTAATTGAAAATTTGAATTTCTCTCCTTGGTTTCTAACAATTTTTTAGTTCACCACAGTCAGATCCAGTAACTACAGTCTCTTTAGATCCACACCATTTTACTACAGTATTTGGCACATCCATTTTTATAGTTGTTAAATATAACAAGGAGTGTATCTTTTAGTGGGTTCAATATCACCTTTGATCTGTTTGTTGTTTCCTAGCCATCTATTACTTTTTGTCTTTACTTTCAACATTTTAATTCTTCAGACAGCTTACAGAAATATGTCTGGATTCACTAAATGCATAGTATGTAAATTTCCATTGGGATCTACATACTTCTGAATTATAATTTCCATATCAGTATTTTTATTGTTTCATTAATTTTAGAACAACTCTAGTAGAACTAGCATGATGCAGTTCTAAATATTCTCTTAGCAGTATATGTAAATTGAAGAATACTACATTTCACTGTTTCTTGTTCATTATCTTGAGAGTTTCATTTTCTATAAGCAAACTGTTCAAATAAATAAATGTTCAAAAGCAGGGACCAAAGCTGCTAATCTTGAAGATTTCATAACCTTTCTGTTCACATCTCTAAGGTTTGGCATGGCCAGATGGTTAAGGTGCTCGACTCGCAATCTGTGAGTCACAGGTTTGAATCCCCATCCCATCAAACATGCTTGCCCTTTCAGCTGTGGGGGCATTATATGTGACATTCAATCCCACTATTCATTGGTAAAAGAGTAGCCCAAGAGTTGGAAGTGGGTGGTGATGATTAGCTGCCTTCCATCTAGTCTTTCACAGCTAAATTAGGGATGGCTAGTGCAGATAGCCCTCGTGTAGTTTTGCACGAAATTCCAAAAAACAAACAAACACATCTCCAACCTGCCTTCTGATAAGTAAAATCATGTTTTATTTCACAAATAATTCTAGAATTGCGTTCTTTTAGTTCACATAAAACTGATAACAGTACAATCAAATTTAGTTAATACAAAGATTGTGAATTACTACTTCAGAAATAATATGGAGATAAAACATTAAGTAATATCTGCCAAAATTTAAAAGTTGTTCAAACATATCTCTAAATTTCAACTACTAAAAACAGTGGTTATGCTATGTTTTATTTCATTTTTCACAAAATACGATTATATCATCTTTTCACCTTTTAACCCTTTCACTACCGAATTTTCCAATGAAAAGTTGTCTACAGTGCTGAAATTTCTGGTGAAACATGCCTATTTTGAAATGCGTCATTTTAAAATCCCAAAATCACCCTAAAATGCACATATGTGCACTGCAAATGTTAGAAAAGAACATTAAAACAATAAACACAACATGTAGTTTTTACCTTTTTTCTTCTAATGTCTGAAATGCTTGACTGAGTGGTACTTCGTGAAGCAGTCCAGAAGACACATGGGCAGGCCATGCCCCTCCCATCCTTGCAATTCATGCATCCATGTCTGGTTTGCTTCCTCTTTGGATGTGAAGGGCTTTCACTGAACACTACACAGTTAGGCTTGTATTTAGGATCTGAATAAGCCATTGGAAAGTAATTCCCTGTCAGTTGCTCCTCCTATCCTCTGGGTTATCTATTGATCTCCTCCCTTTCCTTCCAAATTTATTCAGAGGAATAGAAGCATAGAGAAATGCCTTTGTGGCTCCATTTTTGAATTAGGGTTGGCAGTTGTGTACAGTATGTAGGAGTTGACTCATGCTGCCTCTCTGATGAAGTGATAAATTGCATGGTACCACTTTTTGCATTTGTGTTCATATGGGTAGATGGTATATTTCTGGTCAAACAAGTCAACTCATTCCATTGAACCATTGTAATTGCAGGCCACATTTGGCTTTTTCACATCCCTAAATCCAGTCTCTGCCTGCTTGGATTGAATTTGTTTCCAAGCATAGCCAATAGTATCGATTGTTGAGAGGAAGTTGATCCTTGCTGAGTTATGCCAGGAGCAGACAAGCATATCACCCTTTCTGTAATAAACAAGATCATCACCTTTCTTCAGCTGTAACCTTGCTGGTCTAATTTCTTCTGGAAGTCCCTTTCTATTCAATCTCACAGTTCCACAGGCACCAGTACCCTGTTCCTTGAGAGCTTCAAGAAGACCAGGACTGGAGTATAAGTTATCAACATGTAAATGGTGGCCAAGGTTCAAGTATCCATTATTGTCCATCAATTTTATAACAACATTATGACCCAAGCCTTGGTCTGGTGCCACAGGGTTGTTGTCTCTACCAGTATAAACATCCCACTCTAACAGATAACCTGACTTGCTCTCACACAATGACCACAGTTTTATACCCCACCTTGTGGGTTTGTTCAGTATGTACTGATGAAAGTATATCCATCCCTTGAACTTCCTCATTGATTCATCAATTGTAAGTTCACGACATGGAATGTAATACTGCGTATACAGTGGCTTCACAATGTTCATGAGGGGAGCAATTTTATACAAAGGATCATATCCTTCCTCCCCACATGGAACCCTTTGAAAATTTTTACAAAAGTGAAGAAACAAACTGATCAGCTGGTAACGATTGGATGGCAGTACATTTCGATAACTAGGGGCCTGGGCTATACCCCCAGTTGCCCAGTAGTCACTAATCCGTGGCTTGGAACACAATCCCTTCATTATCTGCAAGTCGACATAGGCTTTGATTTCATCTGTACAATTCTACAGTGGTGGCTTATCTCAATCACAAAAGCAGCACCCATTCTTATTCCCTTTGTGGTCAGACATTGGATCTTCTTTTTTGGGCCCACACACTCATTATTCATATCATTGCGTGTCATGTTCTGTGTGCATTCAATCTTGTTGCTGATCGGCCTTCCTGTCCAGACAAAGTTAATCTGATGGGGTGTTCTCTCAATCCTCTCGTTTTCCAATGGCTATGCTGTTAGTGGGGTACTCCTCACCTGAATGCATTTGCCACAATACTAAATTACCTCTGTTTTGGTCTCAGGTTCCTCATCCTCTTGCTCTGACTGTTGATGACTTCAGTCAAGATTGGACCAACCAATACCTGTATGTTTATCCTCTCATCCATCTGCTTCACAAGGTGATCTCAATTATCCGTGCCACTCCATGTCAAGTCCTTCTGGTTGCTCCTTACTGGCCAGCATAACTGTGGTTCCCACAGCTGCTACAGCTCCAATCTGCTCCTGCATTACTTCATCCTCTTACTCCATCCCTTCTACATCAACCTCAGCATTTCATCCAGCCCTTCCTATCCTTTGACTTCATGCCTAGTTTCTATCTGGTCTCTGGCAAGTATTTCTGGTTTGTCCCAAAAGGTAGCTTTTTTTTTAGCTTGTTCCATTTGCCCTTCCTCTAGGGATGTTTATCAACATAAGTGGAACATTTTCTGCTATTGGTCTTTAAGGTCAGGGATTTTCACCCACTAGACCCATGGTTTTTCATATTATGGATTTCCCCACTTAGTTCTTTGACCAGAGATCTTCTATTTCCTCGATCACAGGTTATCGGGCTGCCATATCCCACATTTCGTTTTTCCAGGTACCGTAAGTTTTTACCTCTCCTACCATTTCCCTCTTATTGTATCCCTTTCAGATTAGTCATCCACCTTAACCTGCTGTACTTCCAGATTGGAATGTGAATGTGGTTCTTCACTCCATCACTTTGCTTCACTTTAAACCTCTGTCCTCGTGCTCAATTTTCCACTTATCCCTTAAAACTTACTTCCTTCTCCTCTTTGTCTGTGGACAATGTAGGTGGGATTTATTTGCCATCGACGTTTCACATACCTATATCTTTCCTCCCCAAAATTTAAGCGGCCTGTGAAGGTACTTCCTCCTTCTCACTGATTTCCCTTCTTTCCATTTCCCATCTGTATCCTCTGTAAGATCCAGATAGGTTACTATGTCCTGTCTGTGCTCTTTATTATTACGTTGGCCATGTGGCTTTCATGCTTGGCACCGTTCCCACCTATTCATTCCTTGGCAGACATCCTCTGTTCATGACCTTTCTCCTTCCACCCTGATCAATTGGGTATGGCTATTAATTCAGTTCGCTTATTCTTCCTTATTGTCTTCTTTCCGTGCTTTGTTCCAAGTGTCTTCTCATCAAATCAGGCACCTTACCTTTTCCTTGGTGTCTCATCTTTGTCATTCCTTGGAGAAAAATCTTCATTCGGGCACGTGGACTACTCCATATACGTTCATATCTAACTATTTGCATCAGATCACTGTATCTTCATCTTCGGGTTATTGTCTTCTGCAGACTTTGGTGAGACTGTGACTGGGTAAGTTATTTTTTATCTCTTCTTTTTCAGGGGCTTTTTGCCCCTTTTTTACACTGTCTGGATCCCACTCTGTGGCAAGTGGTGCCTTACCAGGCATATTTAAAAAATAAATAAATCTGCACTGTAAGGCTATGATGAATTAACAATTATAATTTGTATGGCCACTAAACAAACACTGCTCAGATGAGGTGTTCCACAAAATCGCTTGTAAGTTTGTCCTCATGATATATTTGCTTCATTAATATGCCTGTCCTGAACTGTATTCACCCATGGACTTCATGGGTAAAGCAGAAGGAGGTAGCTGCCCATACCTGCCATGCCTTAGATTGAATAAATCAGCTTCAAAATACTGTTTTCGTGGTCAGCTGTTGCACTGTCTCAGGTGTTGTAGTCTTTCCACTCTACACCAAAATTTCTCCCCTTTTTTTGTTCCAGTGGATTATTTGGATTAAATTTGTAAAATGTGAGGTGTTTTAGGTATCTTATTTTGCAAAAATAATCTTTTTTACTTGAATTTTATAAAACTATA
>NW_013667069.1:277736-281935 GCF_000517525.1 Limulus polyphemus
ATTACTTAATATATATATATATATATATACATATTGTACACTAAAAAAAAAACATTTTATTTTTCTTGACTAATTTTTGAAAACAAAAATGTTTTTCCTTGATTAATGTTTTATACTAAAGCTGTTGTACTTTGATTATTTGGGTTAATTTTGTTAAAAAGTGTTTTATTCCTCCAAAAATGTTTGAATTAAACAAACAAAAATAAAATTCTGATTTAGATTAAACAATGGGTGATATCACTTAAAATACAGCAACTTTACCATTACACACAATGCAACATTTTATTCATATACTGTAACACTGAATTTACGTTTAGCTTGGCTCCTAATTCAATCTGCAGGAGAGGCTCACCATACTATGGTTCCTGGTCTTTGCCCATGGGTGACTGGTGGGGTTGTCCATCAGCAGCACGTCCAGTCCTTCTTTACTGTTCATTGTTGGTGTGGACCAGAGTTGGTGCTTTGGCACTTTGGCTGGTAACAGCCTCACAATCCTGTAGAGACCTCTCCAAGTGGTCTCAGACTCACTAGGCTCCATTCCACATTGACGGTCCTCAGTAGTTTTCACTTCACTTGTGCTAATATTAATCCTCAGGGACAAGGTGTGATCTACTGGTCAGGCTGCTCCAGATATCAGCAGATTTTCCTCAGTCTACAGTTGTAGGCTGATTAATGTCAGAGACCTTCTCAGCATGTGTGAAGTTCCTAAGTCTAGGAAAGGGCTTCTCCTAGTCTCAACACTTCTCATACAACCATCACTCTCCAGTGGCAAACTCCACTTCTTGATTGTGGTAATTGGATTATTCTGCAAATAGAAGTATTTTTTATTAAAAGTATTCCAAACCTGTTTAAACACAAGATCAAGCAAGAGCCAGTGTGCTTATTTACAAAAAAGAAAACTTCACAATAAATCTTGTTGTCACAGCACCAACATTTCTCCTTCCTTTTTATTTTTTGGTCTTCTCAGGGAAACTGATTTGAACAAAAGTATCAGATAGATCTGTTTAATAATGGAAGGATTGAGCAGGAAATTTGCAATGTAGTGTGAATTTGAAAAACATCTGAATTTTAAGCTGTGTGAAAAATGAGACTGGGCATGTGTGATGTTATGTGTAACAATCTTTATTAAAGACAAAGCACAAACAATAGTGTATGTACTTGCATAGAAACACAATTGCCTTTACTGAATCTTTGAATAGAGTATCAGCTTTCTTCCTTCAAGATGAATATCTTGAGAACATTCCATGTTTAAACCAAGCAGAACTCTCAAAGTACCAAGGTTCCATACTGATACAAGAAACCTTGTATCCATTCTTTGCAGGTATATCACTATGTAACTAGTTATTCTTTCACAGCATTCATTGGCTAGTGAAGGACATTGCAGTCATGGTAGCTAACTTTTGGGTTGAAATACCCACCCTTCTGAATTCTATAATCCACAGCATTGATTCTTTTGACTACAGCATAGGGGTCATTCCTTGCATCTACTTATCTTTGGTAATAGTCCTCTTTTGCAGTGTTGATTGTGCTGCCATACAATGTTACCATAATGAAATCCAGTCTTAACAGCATTTGCTTCATAGTAACTTTTCAACTTATCATTAGCTGATTCAATTCTTTCTCAGGAAAAGATGTATATCATTAATGGTATTCCTTAATTTCTCTTCAAACTCTGCATAACACTGTTGAATGATGGTCATCATAGTGTGAGTACATAAGGTTCAATAACACTTTCAATTCTTTTCCAAACCTCAGTGATGTTGGTGTGTTGCCTGTAATCTCATTTAATACCGTTTGATAATTCCTGAGTATGGAATGGATGATCTGAATTTCACTTTCTTTAATGTTCACTCAGATCAATGGTTAATTGACTTAAAAGTATATAGTTGTATCAACAACAGTTCTTTCAAGTGATAGCCAAGAACAGCACTGCTGTAGTTGTCCAAGTTATTTCCTTCATGGAATTGTTTCTCCACAGGAAAGTTCAATTACTCAACAGATTTCTGGCATCCAACCAAGTAGAAATCATCTCTTATCCTACCCAGTGTAACACCTAAGTGCCCAGCTGTTTGAAGGTGGTAAAGATGAGGGAATGTTTCTTATTGTAGTAACTGTGGAAATACGAACTGCCATTGTAACTTCTGTCCACTGTTAACTTCCTATTTTTAATGTAAGTCTTCTTTTATACATAATTAATTCTACTGTTACCAGTATACCTTTGTTGTTTGGCTATAATGAGCTACTGTCTCCCACAAAAATCCCTCTAAACCATCCCTGAACCACTGAATAATAAGTTGGTTGCATGTTCATATTTATTTGCCTAAACATCTTTCAGTGGACTGATGGACCAAATTAGTTCATCTGTGAATGTCTTATCAGCTCTGTTTCAATTTAGTTTGATGGTCTTTATTACCTTGTGCTTCTTTCCTTATTGTTTACATGTTTCAAATTACACAAAGTATTTGAAGTGACACTTCAAAAATTCCATGGTTTCATCCAGGGCAATGTATATTGTTGAAGTTGTACTCCTGAAATTTCTTGAGTTGTCGTTTTGTTTGGCCTTTTGGATTGTGGAATTATTAAGCTATTTCAGTGCTACATGATCTGTCCAGAATATAAACTTTTTCCATGGCCCAAACAACACTTTATACATATTTTTCAAGATATACAATTTTTTTTTCTACAGAATTCATTACCTTGCTCTAGTAAGCAACTACATGCTGTACTTGTGATAATACTGCTCCTCTACAGAATCACTGACAACTATATTAATGTTGACAGAACAATCCAGATTTCTCATTTCTCAACCATTCCAGCATTTTCTTTGCCCACATGGGAAGACCATTGCTGAAGGTCTTCCCATGTGTAATTATACGAGCCAGGTAGATGAGTATGACATTCCAGGTTAGTCAAAGAACACATTCTATTAGATTTTCAGATGTAGCATGAGCATAACATACACTAAATGGGAACACAACAAGTTAGCATAAACAGTTCCTGCAGTAAAAGTTATCTTTTGACTTCCTTCATTGGCTTGCACTTGCAAGTATCCACTTTTCAGATACAATTTTGGAAAACATTTAATAAATAATTAAAATAAACTTTTCATATTTTAAAAACTTTTTTAGGCCGACCACGGCTTCCACTTTAAAAGTGCACTCTACATGTACAACGTTTCGATGTACACTACTTCATCTTCAGGAGTTATCTGCAAGACACACTAATTTATACATTTTTTTCCTTCTTGTCACGTGATATTACACAACTTTGGTGTTTACATAATTCCTTGGTCAACCTTTACATTATACCAAATGATAATGGTTTGACTTGATGGCCTTTTATGTCTGTTTAATACTTCTTTTTTGTTTTATTTTAATTTTATTATTTCTCGTGATTCTCTGACATTTAAAGCTGTAATATTACGAGGTTGACCTAAAATTTTAGTTTTTTTTCCTATCAAATTTTGTGTTGTGTTGTTTTTGTATGCTCTGTTTTAGCAGAGTTTTTCTATAGTAGGTGTCTGTGACTTGTAGGCGATAAATTCGAACAGTAAACGGACAGCACAGATTCCACTTGTTTTAAAATAAAATATGAAAAACAAGTCAAACTATGTACAAAAATTCTTTACACTAGATAATATCACAGTTTTATCAAAAACTCTAAATAATTCTCTTTTCTTGTCAAAAGTCCACTCAGGCTGATTCAATTACTTTAGAATCCAATTGACAAGACGAACTATTTTTCTCTACTTTGTTTCTTACTGTACAATCTGTGATAGATTCTCTTACGTTACTCCATGGGTTACCACAGTTGTATCTCGAAATTTAATTGTCTCCTTTTCGTCAAAGTCCACACGGACGGGTTCAGTTGCTTGAGAACACCCTTTGACAAGACAAATTATTCTCCTGATTCAGTGGTGGGATTCAAATATTTTAACAACAGGTTCTCTCACTAGCAGCATATAAAAATATTAGATATTAAAAAAAGGAGGGTCCATAAAAGCCCCCCCCCCCGTCACGGATAGTGTTAAAGATTCTTTAGAAACTTTCAATTAAAAGAGTGTTTTATAATCTTTCAACTTAACAAAATTCAAATCTCTAATAATTTCTTCCATACGTAATACGTTAAAAAATATATTTCAAAAAAAAAAACACAACAAAAAAATAAATAAAATGGATAGTAACAGGTGAAAAACAAAG
>NW_013667070.1:0-4347 GCF_000517525.1 Limulus polyphemus
AGTTTTTCTTCATTACCCATTCAAGCCGTCTCCAAGCATTATCTTGTAACAAGCTTCTGCAAATGATAGTGAGAACAGTCTTAGACCATACATCTTGACCATCTATCCTTTGATCCTCCACTGTACGTATACTTCCATTGTTCTCTTTAAGATATTCAACGGAACAAACGCCAATCATCACGTCTGCAAATTGATGAAGAGCGATTAATCCACTGTACAACCTTTTTCTTAGTGCATAGAACTTGACATCTCGAGTTTTATGATTTTCTGTTCTAAGTTCAAACTCTATAAAGTAAGACAGCTTCTTTCGTCGCCATCTTTTAAAGCCACAGGATTCTTGTTTCAAGAACATGTAGTTTGTCTTATAAGTAAGTAAATTTATTGGTTCAGCTAGAAAGGACCAAACAAACAATGTAATTACATTTGTGACCAAATAAAGTTTGTGTTGTTTTTGTAAAGCCAAAACTCCCGAGTCTTTCTTTGAACTTGCGTCACTTCATCATTTTTAATTGTATCACTTTCGTCAAGAGGCCTTCACACATCTCCATTCTACTTCCGTCAAACCGCTCGTTTGGATAATACGATTATACCACAGTCTATAGTGTTACTCAAAATGTTAAAACCAATTTTTTTTTTCTGTTGGGGTGTTAATTATATTTAGATTATCTTAAGCCTAAAGCGTTAGATTTATTTTTCAAGTTTTCTATATTTGCTACATATGTTGGTGGTTGTAAATTAAGTTTTTTTTATTATTTTTAGTTTCATCTGATATGAAAAATCTACAAGTCTCTTCAGAAGCCTACGAATTTTGTCATCTGTGGCTTTCAGGCAATTATAGTAATAATTTTGATTTAAAGTAGCTACAAGACCTTCGATTTGAAGTATCTGTCGATAAGACGATCGATTTCAAGTAACTGTGGCAAGACCCTAGATTTAAAGCAGCTTTGTCAAGACCTTCGATTTGAAGTATCTGTCGTTAAGACGATCGATTTCAAGTAACTGTGGCAAAATGCTCAGTTTGGTGTATCTGTAGTGAGACCCTCGATTTGAAGTAGCTGTGGTAAGACCTTCGATTTGAAGTAGCTGTGGTAAGACCCTCGATTTGAAGTAACTGTGGCTAGACCCTAGATTTGAAGTAACTGTGGCTAGATCCTCGATTTGAAGTAACTGTGGCTAGATCCTCGATTTGAAGTAACTGTGGCAAGACCCTCGATTTGAAGTAACTGTGGCTAGACCCTAGATTTGAAGTAACTGTGGCTAGATCCTCGATTTGAAGTAACTGTGGCTAGATCCTAGATTTGAAGTAACTGTGGCTAGATCCTCGATTTGAAGTAACTGTGGCTAGATCCTAGATTTGAAGTAACTGTGGCTAGATCCTCGATTTGAAGTAACTGTGACAAGACCCTAGATTTGAAGTAACTGTGGCTAGACCCTAGATTTGAAGTAACTGTGACTAGATCCTCGATTTGAAGTAACTGTGGCTAGATCCTCGATTTGAAGTAACTGTGGCTAGACCCTAGATTTGAAGTAACTGTGGCTAGACCCAAGATTTGAAGTAACTGTGGCAAGACCCTAGATTTGAAGTAACTGTGGCAAGACCCTAGACTTAAAGTAGCTACAAAACCTTCCATTTGTAGTAGTTGTGGTAAGACGCTCGATTTTAGGTAGCTGTGACAAAATCCTCGATTTGGTGTATCTGTAGTAAGACCTTCAAGTGGAAGTAGCTGTGGTAAGACCCTCCAGTTCTGTAACTGTGGTAAAACCCTCAAGTGGAAGCAATTGTGGTAAGACCCTCAAGTTGAAGTAACTGTGGTAATACCCTCAATTTGTAGTAACTTTATCTTGTTTTTAGATGCACATTAACCCAATTACTCAATCGTCTTTAGAATCTTTACCATTACAAGTCTATTTAAACTGTTAATGTCCATAGAAGTTTCAGAGGTTTTAATATCGACGGTACATTCCTTACGTTTACTTTTCGAATAGCTTGAGTTTCGGTCTGTGCGTGCAAGATCTTGAAATGGATTATTTTTAAATTAACTTTATAGAAATAACGATATATATATATATATATATATACGTTATCCATTAATATAATCCTGAGACGAGTCCAACCAAAGTTTTGAAGGTAAAAACCGTGTAAAAGTGATCATCCAGACTCTTTCTCTAAGCCTTTAGCCATTATAAAAGTATAGGGTTAAATAATCCAAGCTCATTTTCTTTACTTGTTCGACCGGGATTGGCCTATTATAGTTAGAGAGGTGGATTGTTGATCCATGGTTCGCATCCCGTTGGCACGAAAAAATCCCGCTCCGCACTGTGGGGCTGTGTGTGTTATAAGAGTAGCCCACGATTTTGACGATGGGGGCTATAAACTTCCCTCTATTCTATCACTTCACTATTAGAGACGGCTAGCGCGGATATTGCTTCTCTAACTTTACTCAAGTGTTCGAAACCAAACTTTCAGTTGTTTCTCTTTTAACGTGGCCCGGCATGGCCAGGTGGTTAGGGCGCTCGACTCGCAATCTGAGGGTCGCGGATTCGAATCCCCGTCACACCAAACATGTTCGCCCTTTCAGCCGTGGGGGCATTACGGTCAATCCCACTATTCGTTGGTAAAAGAGTTAGCCCAAGAGTTAGCGGTGGGTGGCGATGACTAGCTGCCTTCCCTCTAGTCTTACACTGCTAAATTAGGGTTTGCTAGCGCAGATAGCCCTCGTGTAGCTTTGCGCGAAATTCAAAATAAACAAACCCTAAAAACTACAGGGAAGGCAACTAATCATCACCAACGAATAGTGGGATTGACCGTCACATTATAACGCCCCCACGGCTGAAAGGGCGAGCATGTTTGGTGTGACAGGGATTCGAACCCGCGACCCTCAGATTGCGAGTCGAGTGCCTTAACCACCTGGCCATGCCGGGCCCCTAAATTAGGGACGGCTAGCGCAGATAGCCCTCGCGAAATTCAAAACAAACAAACCAAACCCTTTTAACGTACACTACGTTGTTCACAAAGCAATTAACTTTTCGAGTGGAATAGGTTTTAACTCAGAATGACCTTGTTTCATTTTTTTTTATTGGAGGGATAGCGATTGTAACATTTATTCATTTTTCTGTTCAAAACTCGAAAATCTGCATAGGTTTAAATTAAGTAACAGACACGCGTACAATTACCGTAAGAAAATCGATCTATTATCCTGACACTATTACAGCAAATTTTAATTATTAATATCATTACTTCTCAAACGTGAAACTTTTAAATATGATCTAGCGAACTCTGTACATGTTCAGTTATTAGTCTAACTTATGAAACGGCAGTTCGACTTCATAACTTTTAGCTATGACGTCAAAGAAGCCTAACAACGCGTTGCCTCCAAGATGGTACTTAGGTTCTACTATTCAAGTTTCACCTGCCTACCTCATGGACGGGGTTTTCTGCACTTGGGCAGAAGGTCTATGTTATTGTGTGATTGCATCTATACATGAAGTATGCTTATTTGGAAGAGCGTGGAGTTCTGGTTTTTTAAAAAAAAAACCTATAGTTAGTTCATTCCGGGGTTAACTTCAGACAGGAGGTATTCCTGGTTGAAACCCATGAGGTATGTAACGGGTTATTTGTATATAAATTGACATGTTATTATAGTCTGTACATTGTAATTAATCGGTCGTGATGCTTCAACTCATGATCATACGGCGTGTGACTGTCGTGACTGTAAATCGTGACTAGACAAAGACACCAGGGGTCACTGCTGGCGTTACGTATTACAATCACATCGTTAGTCTGTGAGTGTGTGTGTGTAGTTGTTGAGTGCGTGCGAACACTTCGACATCGCGGAGCACTTGAATTTATTTGAAAGCATATATTTAAAACACTTAGACAGAAAACGTCAGTTTACAGACATTCATAACTATCCTGCGGGCTCTTACTGTAACGTTCTCTTAATTCACTAATGAGTAATAAGTGTCAGACATTTACTGTCAAGCTTCTTTAAATCGCTAGTAAATAATTCTAAAAGTGTTAGGTTTTTATTAATTTAATTCACTATTTAATTCTATGTTAGACTCTTACCGCTAGGTTTCTTTAATTCTCTACTGTACAATTATATCAATGTTAGACTCTTGCCGCTAGGTTTCTTTAATTCTCTAGTCTACAGTTATATCAATGTTAGACTCTTACCGCTAGGTTTCTTTAATTCTCTAGTGTACAGTTATATCAATGTTAGACTCTTACCGCTAGGTTTCTTTAATTCTTTACTGTACAGTTATATCAATGTTAGACTCTTACCGCTAGGTTTCTTTAATTCTCTACTGTATAGTTATATCAATGTTAGACTCTTACCGCTAGGT
>NW_013667070.1:5347-19449 GCF_000517525.1 Limulus polyphemus
TTTAATTATCTACTCTACAGTTATATCAATGTTAGACTCTTACCGTTAGGTTTCTTTAATTCTCTACTCTACAGTTATATCAATGTTAGACTCTTACCGCTGGGTTTCTTTAATTCTCTACTGCACAGTTATATCAATGTTAGACTCTTACCGCTAGGTTTCTTTAATTCTCTAGTGTACAGTTATATCAATGTTAGACTCTTACCGCTAGGTTTCTTTAATTCTCTAGTGTACAGTTATATCAATGTTAGACTCTTACCGCTAGGTTTCTTTAATTCTCTATTGTACAGTTATATCAATGTTAGACTCTTACCGTTAGGTTTCTTTAATTATCTACTCTACAGTTATATCAATGTTAGACTCTTACCGTTAGGTTTCTTTAATTATCTACTGTACAATTATATCAATGTTAGACTCTTACCGCTAGGTTTCTTTAATTCTCTACTCTACAGTTATATCAATGTTAGACTCTTACCGTTAGGTTTCTTTAATTATCTAGTCTACAGTTATATCAATGTTAGACTCTTACCGCTAGGTTTCTTTAATTCTCTAGTGAATAATTTTGAACTAGTAAGAGTTGCAGCATTAGCTTTCTTTAACTCAGTAGTAAATACGTACAACTTCAAACTCTGTTGTCCTTAAATAGAAGCTACAAGTACAAGTTAATAGTTCTTGGAAAATACCGTGTTATGAGGCTTGATTCTTCTTTGGGTCGGAGGGGGACTCAAACTAAACTCCTTGTAACCATATTACTTATAACACAAAATATGTATTCTCTTATAGACAGCGAGTTTTGAGTACATGTTCTTCCCAACTTTTCCTCTATCTTGTTGAAGGAGAGATTACTTCTTAAACTTCAAAATATAAAGAAATGAATACATGGCTTTTTAGAAAGTTAGAAAAAGCCTAATCTTTAGCTAGTGTCACCTCAGTTGACAAAGTACTATATTTTACTCTTGCTTAAATGAAACGATAGTTTATCTTTTGTTAGGTTTATTAAAGTAATTTTTGAAGATTTTTGTGTAGATTCTTTGCACTTTGTTCGTTAAAGCCCTCGTAAATAGAACGTAAACGGTCTTAGAGAAAGATTACACAGTACAGCAGTCACTCTGTAAAAGCTTATACTTACTTGACCTAATTTCTGTACCATCACGTCTCTGTGCTTCGAGTTGTACTAAAGTTAAGGGGTGGCACAGAGACCTGTACTTATTAGCATGAGCTAGTGATTTATCTTTCTTGATAATAGGAATGTCTGTTAACGTAGGTAATCTAGAGTTGTGGGATATCGAACTAGAGACTTTCTAACAGTATGATATATTATGAATTTCACTGATGCATAGCTAACAATAGAATTAGATTCAAAACTCAGAGTAACATGATGTACATAACTTAATAACATTATGCACAATAACTCCCATTGAAATGATGTAGTAATTGATGCTATACACGCAACTTGTAATGAAATCATGTTTATACCTTACACAAGCTTTTTATCAATAGGCTGTACTTGTAAGCCCAACAAGCAAATTCAAGCTTTCTACATTTGTAATATGTATAGATAGTATTGTGCTAATTTCCAATAACATCTGTTAATCGCCATTGCGCGCGGGGCATGCACTTATATTGCTTCACGTTACGTAGTTAAAAATACATAAAAAAACACTAGAGGAATTAATCTCGTTTTGGGTTTCTTTCACTGTGTTTCAATAATTAAAAAAAAAAACAATCGATCAGAACTAAAAAAAAATAACCAGTAATGAAAAGAATTAATTAAAAATGCTATTTTTAGCTTCGCACTTCTACTGACTAGAAACCATCACTTGATAATATTTTCGCTGTTAGCGATGTACCCTGAATCTTGTATGTATGCAACAAACTTGTTGTTACTAATTTATATTCAGTGTTGTCTGTATTTACGTATATATACACACACCCACACATACGACAAACCAATATTTGTTGTTGTCATAAAACAAAACGGACTTAACGGTGCTTAATACAATAAGACCGATGATGTAGTTTTATTCTGTTAGCCCCCCACCCCCATAGTGGTACAGCTGTATGTGTGGGGACTTACAACGCTAAAAACCCGTGGTGGGCAGAGCACAGATAGTCCATTGTGTAGCTTTGGGCTTAACTACAAACCAACAAATAAATCTGTTAGTTCTACGTTTGTCGGAACAAGGGCCAGTTGTGGCCTAGTATTTAGCGTGACCGAACTGCGAATAAGAGATTCGAGGTTCGCGTACCCTTGACGCAGAAAGTCGCTTCGCGCTTTGGACGTTAAAAGAATGACAATCAAACTTCATTGTTCGGTCAGACATGAGAAACCCAAGGGTTTTAGGGTGCTGTTAAATAGCTACCTTCTCTATCGTCGGCTATCAGTTCAGAATTTGAGACAGCTATGCGTAGGTATTCATTATGCAACTCTGCGCGAATATCTGAAACAAACAAACACATTTCTGCTCAAACTGGAATCAAGACTCGGTCAAGCACGGGAGATAAGGCTTTAACTCAATCAAACACGTAAATATGCAGCGATGTCTCACAAACTGGAGTCACAAAGACTCAGTCCAACACGTGAGATGTAGTAGTGTCTCAGTCAAACACATAAAGATGCGGCGCTGACTCACTAACTTGAATCACAGAGACTCGGTCATACACACGAAATACAGGGTGACTCAATCAAACACGTGAAATAAGGCGCCGCCTAACATAAAAATACAGCGCTGACTCACAAGCTGGAGTCACAAAGACTCAGTCAAACAAACGAGACACGGTGCTGACTCACTCGACAAAGTCCACTTTGTTGACTACAGCAACAACACTAGTGAGATTTTTAACGAAATCTTCCGTGTCGATTTTGGTTTTCTTTCATATAAATAATGATTTAAAATTTGTTTTACACTTCACATAAGCGTATAAAGTAGACACGAGCTCAAGGTTAATAGTGAGGGCGCTTTCGTAATGTTAAATTCCTCTTAATCCAACGACGAACACATTTTTTTTAAACTCTTGTATTAGTATTTCACCATATGGCCAACAAGTTCAAAATATTATACAAAGCTAGAGGGATACAACACTACTTTCGTAAACGTTTCAACTCAGTAAACTGTACTTTCCTGAAGTAGCAATATTGTAACCTTTCATTACTTCTAAAATAACCGAAAAAAGGGGTCTATTTTTTTTTCCTAGTTAACTCCGTGTATGCAACATTGCCAATCAAATAACACGATTAGAATTATATAAAGCGCCGAGAGCGGCCTGGCTCTTGGCGTTCGAGACGTGGCGCTGTTGAACACGCTCTCGTGCACTTTCAGATGTGGGCGCGTTATAGAAGTGACAGTCAATTACGTTTTTGTTTGTTTGTTTGTTGTTGTTGTTCATAAGGAAAATGTCAAAGTTTTTTGTTTTTCTTTTTTTTTTGCGTGGCAGGTGCTGCTGGCTGGTTGCCTTCCCCCTCGGTAGTAATTCAATATTAAGGAAGGTTACACCTGAATCTCAGGGGTCGCTGACCTGGCTGTTCACCTCACGTGCGCATAAGACCGTTCAGGTTGAAAATTACAATTCCAGAATTACGTAACAAATTTAGACGCGTACTCGAGCACATCTCGAGCTCCACTATAAATACCATCCTACTCTCAAATTTCGATTCAAAATTTCTTTAAAAGAAACAAAACAAACAATAAATAAATAAAACAGCAGGCAAAAAAAAAAAAAAACACGACAGCATTAAAATCTGAAAGCTTTGTCGTGTGACACAAACATGTTCCGCATTGAGCCTCAGGTTCAATCCTCTGAAGTGACCCGGCATGGCTAGGGCGCTCGACTCGCAATCTGAGAGTCGCGGGTTCGAATCCCCGTCCCACCAAACATGCTCGCCCTTTCAGCCGTGGGGGGAGTTATAATGTGACGGTCAATCCCACTATTCGTTGGTGATGATTAGTTGCCTTCCCTGTAATTTTTTCACTGCTAAATTAGGGACGACTAGCGTAGATAGCCCTCGTGTAGCTTTGCGCGAAATTCAAAAAACAAACAAATCCTCTGAAGTTATCTTTCAAACAGCATGAGTATTTCAGCTTGTGGCTACAGTGTTTATTTTTCTGTTGTTTGCTATATAGTGAGATGTGTGTAAATTATCCTACTTCTAAACTTTTTAATGATTTTCACCAATTCTTTATTAATCTATTACCCCTTCCAGTGTAGGGTGTTGTTGATTATTAACACACTAAGAGTCTTCCAGTGTTTATTGTTAATTAGCACACTAAGAGTCCTCTAGTGTTGGGTGTTAATTAGCACACAAGAGTCCTCCAGTGTTGGGTGTTAAATAACACACACAAGAACCATCCAGTGTTAGGTGTCGATTAGCACAGTAAGAGTCCTCCGGTGTTAGGTGTTGCACAATAACAGCCCTCCAGTGTTATGTGTTGATTAGCACAATAAAAGTCCTCCGGTGTTAGATGTTGATTAGCACAATAACAACCCTCCGGTGTTAGGTGTTGATTGGCACAATAACAGTCCTCCGGTGTTAGGTGTTGATTAGCACAATAACAGTCCTTCTGTGTTAGGTGTTGATTAGCACAATAACAGTCCCTAACTGTTGGGTGTTGGTTAGCACAATAAGAGTTCTCCGGTGTTAGGTGTTGCACAATAACAGTCCTCCAGTGTTAGGTGTTGATTAGCACAATAAAAGTCCTCCGGTGTTAGGTGTTGATTAGCACAATAAGAGTCCTCCGGTGTTAGGTATTGATTGGCACAATAAGAGTCCTCCGGTGTTAGGTCTGTAGAGACAAACAGACAGATATTTTTCTATATTAATTCATAAGATGTTCATCGTTTCTAAGTTCTCTATAATTTACCGTTGATTTGTTTAATATACTGATGTTGTTTGTTAATTCTTGGTAATACAAGTGCTAATATTGTTTGTTAATTCTTGGTAATACAAGTCCTAATGTTGTTTGTTAATTCTTTGTAATACAAGTCCTAATATTGTTTGTTAATTCTTGGTAATACAAGTGCTAATATTGTTTGTTAATTCTTGGTAATACAAGTCCTAATATTGTTTGTTAATTCTTGGTAATATAAGTCCTAATATTGTTTGTTAATTCTTGGTAATACAAGTCCTAATGTTTTTGTTAATTCTTGGTAATACAAGTCCTATATTTATGAAGATTCAAACAATTTGCATATAATAAACCTATATCGTATACAGCACGCACGTAAGAATAATAATTTAAAGTATGACAAAGAGTTTAACAGACACGGGATGGACAGTAATGGATTATACCGCTCGCTTGAATTAATTAGGAACGTAGATTGTATGTCGTAATAACTTAAAGTAAACAAGCATGGAATGAAGTTGGCATGGGGCTTGCTAACGATATGTACTTTGTCCTTTACTAGCTGCAGTAATCATTCGTGAGATTCGTAGTTCTAAGTATCGCTTGTATCGCTCGCGAGTCTTTCTAAATAAACATTTTAAAAAGAACCATTGGCGACAGACAGTATATACGGAAGAAACCTACAACAAACCGAGATAAAATAAAAACGTTTACTGAGGATCATGGGATATAAGTACGTAATAACATCTTTATAGATTTGATGTTACACCATTAAGTTGTTGTTTTCGATCGATGTATGTATTAGTCTGTCCATTTATATATGTATCTCTCTCTGTATGTGCATATTATAAAACATTATACCAAAACCTAGACTATACATCTCTAAACTAGAATGAGTCATTATTTATTTCATTGTCTCTATCCTGTATAGTTAAAAGTTTTTGTTGTTTTTTTTTGGGGGGGGGGGTATTGTTTTGTATCAGTTGATCTTTTTTATGTTTTACATGTATTTGTAAAGGTCTGACTTGTATTATTTTGTAAGATTAATTATACAATATCTCATTTCACAATACTCATTAAGTCAGAACCTTGGCTAACCTTCTTAACTCAACAACTTGGTTTATATCACTTGCTACAGAAACCCAGTATTAAACTTCTTTGAATCACAAACCCACCACTAAACCTCTTGACTCAACAACTTGGTTTATATCACTTGCTACAGAAACCCAGTATTAAACTTCTTTGAATCACAAACCCACCACTAACCTTCTTAACTCAACAACTTGATTTATATCACTTAATACAGAAACCCAGTATTATTATTCTTTGAATCACAAACCCACCACTAAACCTCTTGGTTCAACAACTCGGTATGTATCACTTGGTACAGAAACCCAATATTAAACTTATTGGAACCACAAACCCAGCACTAATCCTTTTGACTCAACAACTCGGTATGTATCACTTGCTACAGAAACCCAGTACTAAACTTCTTGGAACCACAAACCCAGCACTAATCCTCTTGGTTCAACAACTCGGTATGTATCACTTGGTACAGAAACCCAATATTAAACTTATTGGAACCACAAACCCAGCACTAACCCTTTTGGTTCAACAACTCGGTATGTATCACTTGCTACAGAAACCCAGTATTAAACTTCTTGGAACCACAAACCCAGCACTAACCCTCTTGGTTCAACAACTCGTTCTCTTGGTACAGAAACCCAATATTAAACTTCTTGGAACCACAAACCCAGCACTAACCCTCTTGGTTCAACAACTCGGTATGTATCACTTGCTACAGAAACCCAGTATTAAACTTATTGGAACCACAAACCCAGCACTAACCCTTTCGACTCAACAACTCGGTATGTATCACTTGCTACAGAAACCCAGTATTAAACTTATTGGAACCACAAACCCAGCACTAACCCTTTCGACTCAACAACTCGGTTTGTATCTATGGTTATAGTAGATTAATATATAACCCACTGGTTATAGTAGATTAATATATAACCCACTGGTTATAGTAGATTAATAGTTGGTGATAGAAGCCATTATATAACTACCTTCCCTTCATTCAATCAATTTATATTTAGGAACGGCTAGCGCAGTTAGCCCTTGAGTAGCTTTGAGCGTATACCAGAAACAAGGAAACGAACAAGAACTTCCTATAGGTTATCTCTTTTTTTACAGATATTGGTGGGAGAGAGCCCGAAAAGACTCTCTGGTTGCTTTCTTCTCTACGTTTCTAGAAATATTTTGTATATATTTACGTTTCAGAAATTGGCTCAGATAAAAGTGGACCACACTAACCCTTAAACCTATTACATACTGATTGTATATTCTTTGTTTTTGCATGTACGTTAAGTTGATACATTTTCGTATGTAAAGCTTTAAAACCGAATTACACGTTAGTAACGATACGGAAAGTAACACCTAGCTAACCCTAACTGCCTTTCGCATACTAAATAGCAATACGAGAGTTA
This sequence comes from Limulus polyphemus, assembly GCF_000517525.1. Lineage (NCBI taxonomy): Eukaryota > Metazoa > Arthropoda > Merostomata > Xiphosura > Limulidae > Limulus > Limulus polyphemus. The sequence goes on from NW_013667070.1 coordinate 12,678, forward strand.
GTACATGTGAAGGGTTACTATATTGTGTTCTTTTATTCATGATGTCCGAGGGTACTTCTGTACAGCTGCTTTAGCTCTTATTGTCCGATTGTTTACCATATTTAAATATTGATGAGTTTAGATAGAACATATAAATTAAGCTAAAAACCGAATACACTAAAAAAATTGTGAATACATTAGAAAAAAACGTCACACGTAAATACACGATAATATATTCACAATCAATGATTACCTTTGACGAATTAAACTAGGAACAAGATGGGAATCTGGATCAAAATAGTAGGAGGAGGCAGCTGCATTGGTTCGTTTTAAATTTGACAAAAAAATAAATAAAAAAAAAGCGCAACGCCATCAGGGCGACGCCGTGTTGGCCGCGTGATTCATAGGTTGATTGCTTACACATTGGATAAAGCTTTCAAGTTCCTGCGTGCCTTGACCACGCCTTCTATTTAAATGAGCCTATCATTAACCCGCAGCAGTTGTGGGTGGGCGTAATAATATCAAGAGGAATAGGTGGAGTTATTTGTAATCCGTAGAGACGGATGGGCGGAGCGTTTTGCACGAGGATTTACCTTTTATGATATCATGCAATGCTTTGATGGAGAAAATGAAAAAAATAAAAATAAAAAATAGAAGGAATAACACAGTGTTAGGAGAATATAAATCTAGAAACTGTAGGAATTAAATAGAAAGAATCACTGACGAATGTTGAAATAAAAGTATTTAAACAATAGTGTTCTCGTTAATACAGGAATTGTACAGAATCAGGGTTAAGTTAGGGAAGAAAGGCATGAAATGATGATTGGTAGTCTGTAGATAACTGTTATATGTAAAACTCCAAGAAGAACAAGCGTAGAATTTTTATATGAGCAGAAGATAAAGTACATCTTATGACAAATGACATCTAAAACTTTCGTATTCCGTATTTTGCTAAGTTGGGGCATGAGTAGGATGTTTTAGAATCAAAGGTAAAGATTTGTTGTTGATCATTTCTGTATCTTGTGATGTTTCTCTATTGCTTCCTTTAAAGATGTTCTCTTCAAACAGTGATTACATCTTTAGATAAAAGAAAAAGGTCGGAAAAAAAGTTTATTACTACTTGATACAATAACACGTTTTTACCGTTCAGTTTTTCAGACTCGCCAGAAGATGTCCCTGATACTATAGAAGACATAAATAACTAAAGAATGTGAGGTTGATAAATACCACGAGGTTAAATGTAGCAAGTAACAACTACGTCACTTAAAGAACACACAATGAACTATAGAGTGTGAGGTTGATAAATACCACGAGGTTAAATGTAGCAAGTAACAACTACGTCACTTACAGAACACATAATTAACTAAAGAGTGTGAGGTTGATAAATACCATGAGGTTAAATGTAGCAAGTAACAACTACGTCACTTACAGAACACATAATTAACTAAAGAGTGTGAGGTTAATAAATACCATGAGGTTAAGTGTTTAGCAAGTAACAACAATGTCACTTTGTGTTACGTGACGTTCTGTTGTCGCCTTAATGTCCCAACACTACACAAAGTGCGAGGTTAATAAACACTACAACATTACGTGTGCTAGTTACAATGTCACTTTGTGTTACGTGACGTTCTGTTGTCGCCTTAATGTCCCAACACTACACAAAGTGCGAGGTTAATAAACACTACAACATTACGTGTGCTAGTTACAATGTCACTTTGTGTTACGTGACGTTCTGTTGTCGTCTTAATGTCCCAACACTACACAAAGTGCGAGGTTAATAAACACTACAACATTACGTGTGCTAGTTACAATGTCACTTTGTGTTACGTGACGTTTTGTTGTCGCCTGGCGAGAGAAATCGAAAGAAACTTAGAACTTTTCTTATTTTACAGTTTGTCTTACTGCCCTCTGGTGGCATATTTGTAAATAGCTAATTCATTATATGTTTCTAGTTCGGTTTGTTTTGAATTTCGCGCAAAGCTACACGAGGGCTATCTGCGCTAGCCGTCCCTAATTTAGCAGTGAAAGACTAGAGAGAAGGGAACTAGTCATCGCCACCCACCGCCAACTCTTGGGCTACTCTTTTACCAACGATAGTGGGATTGACCGTCACATTATAACGCCCCCACGGCTGAAAGGGCGAGCATGTTTAGTAGGACAGGGATTCGAACCCGCGACCCTCAGATTGCGAGTCGAATTCCCTAACCACCTGGCCATGCCGGGGCCTTTTCTGGTTCAATCAGCTGGTAAAAATTCAATACTTTATCATTTTCATTAACACCAGCTTTTTACTCGTATACAATGAATTGTTATTTAATAACTTTTTACAGTGGGTTAAGGAGTTCGACTCGCAATCTGAGGGTCGCGGGCTCGAATCTCCGTCCCACCACACATGCTCGCCTCTTTCAGCCGTGGGGGCGTCATAATGTGACGGTCAATTCCACTGTTCGGCGGTAAAAGAGTAGCCCATGAGTTGGCGGTGTGTGTCGATGACTAGCTGCCTTTCCTCTTGTCTTACACTGCTAAATTAGGGACGGCTAGCGCAGATAGCCCCCGTGTAGCCTTGCACGAAATTCGAAAAACAGACGAACAGTGGGTTAACGAATAGAAGTTCTTGTACAGTTTTCCAGATCATGTATGTCTGTGTTTAACAGCTGTTTGTGCTTCATAAATAATCTTGTAAGATAACTCCGTTGAAAAAGAAAAATGTGATACCTTGAGGTCACACAGCGTATGTAATTTTATCATATATTGGAAAGTTTCATTTCACTTAACAGTTTTTACCCTCGGCGAGTATGTTCTCAAGGAGAAAATAAAACAAAAGCAAGCAAAACCATTTTAAGGTTATTGAAAACTTCATATCTGTGAGTCTGTTCTCCTAATATATATATTTAGGTATAAAAAAGAGAAAAATAATACAGAAAGGCAGTGTTATGAAAATGAACAAGTTGTGTGGACATGTGATGCGTATAATGTATAATAGTATTTAATGAGCATAGTATAAATAATGGCTGAAAATTATAGTGGGTATTTGCCCCTAAAATTTATGACACCTTGAAGCGGTATGTTAGCGTGTCTGTGAAGTTAATTACATCGTGCATTCTTGTAAAAGAGGCTGGCAAATAGACATGTTCGCATGAACGTACTTTCTAGTAAACTTTAAGCCTCGAGTTCAGTAAAAACCCGCGCTTTCTGGTAAACATTAAGCCTCGAGTTAGGTAGGAACGTCCACTTTCTGGTAAACATTAAGCCTCGAGTTAGGTAGGAACGTTCACTTTCTAGTAAGCTTGAGGCCTCCAGTTAGTTAGGAACGCCCACTTTCTAGTCAACTTTAGGCCTCGAGTTAGGTAGTAACGCCCACTTTTTATTCAACTTTAGGCCTCGAGTTAGATAGGAACGCCCACTTTCTAGTCAACTTTAGGCCTCGAGTTAGATAAGAATGCCCACTTTCTAGTCAACTTTAGGCCTCGAGTTAGATAAGAATGCCCACTTTCTAGTCAACTTTAGGCCTCGAGTTAGGTAGGAACAGGTATGTGTTTTACAGTTCTCATGCTTGTGATGTACATTTCGTATAAGCTGTCAGATGTCAGTTGCATGTTATTAATTTTTCATGTGTCCTAGCTCACACAAATGGTGACATGAAGAGCGGTATATCTGCTTGTTTGTTTGTTGTGTGTTTTTGGTGCCTGTGGAGAGAGAACTTTGTGTTACAAGTTTTCATTACTTGTTTGCTTTTTCTGTTCTGGTGCGATGTGTGTATGTATATTGTATAAAGTTTCTGGTGTCCTTAGTGGGGAAAACTGTCCATCATATTATTCCCTAAAGAACGAGGCTTGTTGGGCAGGTGTTCATTTTCCATTACGACAATGATCCCAAGAATGCGACAAATGTGGTGAATTGATACCTGGAAGTAAACAAAGAGGCCGGTGCACTTATAACCATGGCTTGGACTGCACATAGTCCTCATATGAATGATATTAAAGCTGAATGGACTTATGTGGAAACTGAAAAGGTCGAACAGCAACCAATAAACTTGACTCAATTAGGCAGAGTGATACAGGATCTTTGGAACAATATTTTACAATCATACGCTGATAAAGTCTAAGAACTTATGACTGAAAGAAAAGAAGAATATATGACAATACGACAGTCACACTATATCTGTCATATCTAGTGCCAAAACAGCATTTCGCGCAATACTAAGGCTCATTAGGCCGGGTGTGATTCAAAGACATATCATTATTTGAGACACTAAACTTTTTTGTTTTTTTGTAGTTAAGCACAAAGCTACACAATGGGACCATATCTGTCCTTTGCCCACGACAGGTATCGGAACCCGATTTCTAGCGCTGTAAGTCCACAGACATACCGCTGTGCCAGTGGGAGGGGGGTGGTGGTCTTTGAGACACTATCTATATTATCAAGTTGGACGAACAACTGTCGTGGTTTGAACTAATTAAATTGGCGAGGCGTATTTTGTATAAATTTTATATCACATATAAGGTAAGGATAAATAATACAAAATGATTTATTTATTTTAACGGTTATAGCAGCGTAACAACAACAACAACCATAAAGAAGATCGTACTGCATAGTTTTAGGCAGATATAAAATAAGAATGGAATGTCTAACTTATTTTATTTGCCTTTCTTTCTCTACTATTAATATTGTTGCTACAATATCGTCATTTTGTGTAGAGCCATTACTTCTTCGTGATTCCTGCATGCGTTCCAACCAATTTCAATACCCATAATGTCCTAAACTCAAATCTTCGTGATTCCGAAATAATTAGTTAAAATGACGTTATACCAACACGGTACAGACGCATGGATGTTGCCATCGAGAAGAATCTGTGTTGTATGTACATTCAACCCGTCCGCCCCCGCCACCCCCTCTCCCGTCCCCCCAGCGGCACACCCGCCACCCCCGTCTCCCCGCCGCCCCGTCCCCCCAGTGGCACAGCGGTATGTCTGCGGACTTACAACTCTAGAAACCGGGTTTCGATACCCGTGGTGGGCAGAGCACAGATAGCCCATTGTGTAGCTTTGTGTTTAACTACAAACAACAACATCATTCTCCCTACCGGTTTAGAAAATCACAAAAAGCTCCACTGTCTCGAGCACAAGAAAGAACACTTGATTATTTCGAAAACAAGATTAAGAATTAGTAACTGTTTACCAAAACAAAACAAAAAAAAATGTCGTGCTATGCAGCTGTAATTATACAGATAATAAAGGTACGTACGTCTGTGTAGGCAAGCCGAACGTAAAGAAATGCGGACTACTTTGGTGAAAAACCGGCGGAAAGAGCTCTGCTCTAAGCCGTAAGGTAATCATCGTGAGGCGGTTCGTGTTGTTGTCGGGTTTCGTGTTCAGAAGATCCTGTTGTCGTACAGGCCGCCTGCAGGTGTTATGTGATTTATGTATATCGAACAGCAGCTCCTCTAATTCGTGTTATTATATACATGTATGTTTTTAGGCTACTGTTAAGCTTATGTTCTTCTTAGGTAAATATACATACTAAATTCCACTGTGTGCTTTCAATCTCAATGACACCTCATGCGACGAATTATCTAACCGGCAAGTTCTATAGCCACAAGGTTCAGGCACAGGAAGGTAACCTGTTAGCATTACCCGCCGCCTACACGATAACTTTCAACCAGTACTTTAGATCATACTCACCAAAATGATTAGTAACTTTCAACCAGTACTTGACATGATTCACGCCAAAATCATTAGTAACTTTCAACCAATACTTTACATGATTCACGCCAGACTGTAACTTTCAACCAATATTTTACATGATACACACTAAACTGTAACTTTCAACCAATACTTTACATGATACACACTAAACTGTAACTTTCAACTAATACTTTACATGATACACACTAAACTGTAACTTTCAACCAGTACTTTACATGATACACACTAAACTGTAACTTTCAACCAGTACTTTACATGATACATACTAAACTGTAACTTTCAACCAGTACTTTACATGATTCACGCCAAACTGTAACTTTCAACCAATACTTTACATGATACACACTAAACTGTAACTTTCAACTAATACTTTACATGATACACACTAAACTGTAACTTTTAACCAGTACATGATACACACTAAACTGTAACATTCAACCAATATTTTCCATGATTCACACTAAACTGTAACTTTCAACCAGTACATGATACACACTAAACTGTAACTTTCAACCAATACTTTACATGATACACACTAAACTGTAACTTTCAACCAGTACTTTACATGATTCACACTAAACTGTAACTTTCAACCAATACTTTACATGATACACACTAAACTGTAACTTTCAACCATACTTTACATGATACACACTAAACTGTAACTTTCAACCAGTACTTTACATGATTTCACACTAAACTGTAACTTTCAACCAGTACTTTACATGATACACACTAAACTGTAACTTTCAACCAGTACATGATACACACTAAACTGTAACTTTCAACCAGTACTTTACATGATACACACTAAACTGTAACTTTCAACCAGTACTTTACATGATTCACGCCAAACTGTAACTTTCAACCAGTAATTTACATGCTACACACTAAACTGTAACTTTCAACCAGTACTTTACATGATTCACGCCAAACTGTAACTTTCAACCAGTACTTTACATGATACACACTAAACTGTAACTTTCAACCGATACTTTACATGATACACACTAAACTGTAACTTTCAACCAGTACTTTACATGATACATGACTATAATCAACTGATAACTGTAGTTACAAGCTATACC
>NW_013667070.1:20139-33727 GCF_000517525.1 Limulus polyphemus
AGCTATACCGACTCTCTTTGCATTGACTTTAATCAGCTGAGAACTGTAGTTACAAGCTATACCGACTCTCTTTTCATTGACTTTAAACAGCTGAGAACTGTAGTTACAAGCTATACCGACTCTATTTTCATTGACTTTAATCAGCCGATAACTGTTGTTACAAGCTATACCGACTCTCTTTTCATTGACTTTAATCAGCTGATAACTGTTGTTACAAGCTATACCGACTCTCTTTTCATTGACTTTAATCAGCTGAGAACTGTAGTTACAAGTTATACCGACTCTCTTTTCATTGACTTTAATCAGCCGATAACTGTAGTTACAAGCTATACCGACTCTCATTGACATTAATCAGCCGATAACTGTAGTTACAAGCTATACCGACTCTCATTGACATTAATCAGCCGATAACTGTAGTTACAAGCTATACCGACTCTCTTTTCATTGACTTTAATCAGCTGATAACTGTAGTTACAAGCTATACCGACTCTCTTTTCATTGACTTTAATCAGCTGATAACTGTAGTTACAAGCTATACCGACTCTCATTGACTTTAATCAACTGATAACTGTAGTTACAAGCTATGCCGACTCTCATTGACTTTAATCAGCTGAGAACTGTAGTTACAAGCTATACCGACTCTCTCTTTTCATTGACTTTAATCAGCTGAGAACTGTAGTTACAAGCTATACCGACTCTCTCTTTTCATTGACTTTAATCAGTTGATAAGTGTAGTTACAAGCTATACCGACTCTCTTTTCATTGACTTTATTCAGCTGATAACTGTAGTTACAAGCTATACCGACTCTCTCTTTTCATTGACTTTAATCAGCTGATAACTGTAGTTACAAGCTATACCGACTCTCTTTTCATTGACTTTAATCAGCTGAGAACTCTCAGCTGATTAAAGTCAATGCAAAGAGAGTCGGTATAGCTTGTAACAACTTAAAGTCAATGAAAAGAGAGTCGGTATAGCTTGTAACTACAGTTACAGCTGAGAACTGTAGTTACAAGCTATACCGACTCTCTTTTCATTGACTTTATTCAGCTGAGAACTGTAGTTTCGAAATATTTAAATTGTCTTTTAAGTGATCTTGATATGACGTTTCTAGCTGTTCGATATTACCTGTGTAGATTCTGTTCGTCGATACATATTGTCTAATTCTTTGATATAGGTATTTGTTAATAAATGGTTAAAAATTAATGATAATTTGAGCTATCTGTTAACTACAGTATTTAGCAACAGGGTCATTTACGCTGTTTGTTAAGAAAAGATTAAATTAAAAGGGTGATGTATGCAGTTTGTAAGTAAAACTTTAGCGACAGGATCATGTCTTTGATGGGTCTTTAATATCTCCATTAATTAATAACTTATTAGGGGACTTAACTACCGATTTTATAAATTAATCAGTATAAAAATAGTCAGCTTCTATTCTGTTGAACCAATAAACGCAATGATGATTTTTAGTGGCTCCCTCTAATGGTAGAATCATCGGTAGAAACTTAATTAATTATTTTAAAGTGCGGGCAGGTGGAACAAAAATGCTTCAGAGTATCATTCTAAAGTCTTGGCGAGAGAAAGAAAGCAGGAAAAGAGAAAAAAAAATCCTAGAAAATGTTTCGCCATAAGAAACTTTGAGTTGATTTTAGAAAATGTTTGATTGTTTGTTTGTTTTTAATTATGCACAAAGCTACACAAGGGCTATCTGTGCTCTGCCCACCACGGGTATCGAAACCCGGTTTCTAGCGTTGTAAGTCCGCAGACATAACGCTGTGCCACTGGGGGGCTTTAGAAAATGAAGTTTAAAAGATAAGATATATTTGTTTGTGTGTTGTAGACAAAAGCCACAGCGGACTATCTGCTGTGTCCAATGTGGGGGAATCGAACTCGCGGTTGAAGCGTTGTGAGTCGGTAAACTTACCACTGGGACACAAATAGAAATGTTTCTGTAATTTTTTTAACGGAACATGAATACTGTATGTTTTGGATATTTTTTTTATTTCTCCTGATTGGATGATTTCTGTTCTCCAGGGGGGAGGGTCTCCAGTGTGGAGATAGGGAAATGAACGGAAGTCGAATATTACTTTATACCTGTGTAACAAGTTTAGGCCATTAAAATATGAGGAGGAAGCGTATGTGAATATAATAAAGATGATCTTCTGTATTGATCTTATCGCCCCCCACCCCCAAAAAAGAGATTCATTGATCTCAAGAGTTTGTTGAATTTCTAGAGCAAAGCCACATTTGGCCATCTGCTGTGTCCATCGCGGGGAATCGAATCCTGGATTTTAAAGTTGGAAGTCCGTAGACTTAACGCTATCCCAACAGGGGACGATCTCATGAGATAACCTTTAATAGTTTTCTTTACGAGCTATCATGTCTGTTGTTGCAATAGTACTTTTTTATACGCCACAACGTAGTTACTCTAATTTAGGCCCTCTATACATACACTCAATTTATCCCAGAAAAAATGTAAACAAAATTTATCCCAGTAAAAACAGGAGAATCTACAAAATTTAATCCAGAACCCAAGATCTGAGATCTCGGCCGTAACCGGTGCACCTGTGGCGTACATGACCGACCGAATTTGTCTCCTACACCTCTGTTAAATAACAACACAGTTTTAAGACTAAGTGCATATATTGTAGGTTTTGAAAAGCTTTAGAAAAACCTATGCATGCTATTACATACATTTTTCTGAAATCTTACCTACATGGTTAGAATGAACGATCTAGCAAAAAAAAAGAAAAAAAAGAGAGCTCTGTGACGACACCTGGTGACAGACATGGTCAAGAGACATGTAAATATACATTATTTCTTGAATTATTATTTTGATGACCAGCGCGTGATGTTAAGTTTTATCAACGTACATTATAAATTTCACGAATTTTCATCACTATATTTTTTTTAAACAAAGCTTCATAAGTGCCAATCACATTTGCTTGCCTATGTAATTAAATGTTTTTCGTTATAAGTTTTGAAGCAATAAAATTATGGCGTCCATCAAATAAATATATATATAGACGTTCATGGTCTTTACACGCTAGTTTCCCCCACTTTCTACTTTACGAACCGCAACTTCACGTCTTGAAGAAAAAAAAGTAAATGATAAAGTTTTATATCGCAAAATTAACTAAAATAGTGATACCTAAAATTTGAGTAAGTTCATCCTGAACCTTCTCATTTTCTCACATTTTATATATATGCTGTGATGTAGCTATGTTTGTACATCTATTAAAGTAAAACCATTAAATTTTTCTTCCTTTCTTTCATCCCCCAATCCCCCCTCTTGGAAGCTTATAACTTTAGTGAAGTTTAAATTGGATGATACTTTAAATAAAAACGTATGTCTTTTCCTCTCACGTGAGATACAGAACACCGCCATCTATCTACAAACATTACACGCAAAAAGAGCTCAAATTTCTTGGCAATCCATCGATCAGCTGTTGAACACTTTAACAACGAAACAGACCATAATTTCTTAAGCTGTAATTTCAGTCTCCACAATGACCATTCATCATTGTCAAGTCATACCTGAAAAACCTGGCTCCACGCGTGGAAACCAACACCTGGAAATACGGAGGAAAGAAACCGACATCCGCATGATTATTACATTAAGATTTCGAAAAACATAATCTAATAATTATAATGAAACTGTGGCTTAATCTTAATTTCGGTAACCTTCTAAGCCTTTTCGTTGTGGAACGAGGTGCTTTAAATTACTGCTATTGTATCGTACAGGATTTATTATCATACCAAAAATAATAGTAGCATTTGTTTGTTGTTTTTTTTTAAGCCTCTGAAACTTGGAAGATTTATGTACTATCTTACACACACTTAATCTAAGTTCTAGATTAATATGTACTGGTAACATCTCGAGAAAGAATAAATCGTTGGTTCGTGGTTTTCTTGTATAGACACCCGTTATGTTAAAAAAAAGGCTAAACAATACCTACATTCATACACACACACAAGCATATTTATATATATGTAATACACACACAATAATACAGGTTGGACCAAGGTGAACTCCACCCCCTAGTAACGGAAAACTAAACTACAAGTAACACAACAAACTCCTCTTTGTAATTACAATGTATTTGCATGATCACTGAATCAGTCTGACATAATATTCGTTCAGTCTCTATGACCGTTACCAATGCATATATGAGCATAAAACGTTGCATGTATACTCAAACACACACACACACATATATATTGTTATATCGTTGTTATCTCGTTGATGGGTTCTTTTTCCATTTTGCTTAACTAATTAGTTTTTTCCTACAAGCTTCAACACTTGCACGTTGTCGTAAATTGCTGTAGGCCTGTGTTATAAATGACATTCAAACCTCTCTAAGAATCTAAGACTACTTACTTACACAAAGTAATCACAATAGCTAACAGACTGACTGATTCACTAATATCATCTTGAAATAACTCTACACACTTCACAAATAGTTCGTATTTATAATCTGGCTTCGAATTTGCGAGAAAAACGACGTAAGCTCATAACTTTCTAGGCCTATTTTAACATCATGCGTCCTCTAGCCAACTTACATATTACAAGATTAAAAATATAGCTTACAACGTATATATACTTAAATGGAGTAATACATGCACATTCACATATATATAATATAATTCTTATTATTGTCCACAGCCAGGAGGAAGTAAATGATTACTAGTAATTTACCCTAATTAACAGTTTTACTCTTTACCTTGGGATATTCTAGTTTTATTTCTGCAATTCAAAAAAAAATAATTATATTTCTAGCTTATGCGGCTTATTAACCCCCAACTTCATCATCAGAGTTAGTAATTAGGCATGGAGTATGATTAATAATACAAAAAAGAGAGAAATAAATACAGAAATGTTTGTTCACGGTACTACTTTTTAATCTGTAAATACTGTTTTACATCTCAATTAAGCCTGTAAGTTTAGTAATCTTAATAAATTAAAATGCGCTATTAAGCTGTTTTCTATAGATTGTATGAAATAAAATGACATTTATAGAAGAAGAAACGATCAAGCATGCTGTTTAAGAGTATGTCTATTTTGATTTGTTAATAAGCCTTTTCGTTAATAAATAGATGGTGTTATTTTATACCTTATAGACGAGGCAGCTGGCAGCCGACGAATGATAAGGCAGCCTGCTATCTAACCCTAACATTTCGCACCAAGGGCGAGATTAGGCCTCGCTCATGAAGTTAACTATCGAAAACGTGACTTCATGAAAGAAGAGATACAAGAAGAATAAAGTATAGGGTTTCACTGATAATAAATGTGTCTGTGCAGTGTTTGACGAAAGGTAAATGAAATACATATTGATATCTGAAGTTGTCCCTACGATAAATCGTGTCAGATGTTGCTGTAATGACACGGTAGTTACCACGCTCGTTCATCAAACTATTGCTGACTTTGAACCATCCATGCTTCTAGTTCTAGGACTAGTAAGAATTTTGTTTGTTTGTTTAAGTAGTCATAAGACACTATCTCAAGTTTAATTGTTCTAAAAATCAAATATTGCATTAGCTAAAGAACTGTTTGAAACATGCTCAGGACGTTGTATTTTCAGGGTTTTCAATTTATTTTAATACTACTACTAGTGCAGTTTTACCGAGCTGGGTTTGTAGTGTTATAATTATTACCAAACGAAGGAGTACACCAACAATGTTTCGACGTTAACATTTAGCTGTATTTACGTTTCTATGGCAACATTTAGCTATTTTTATGTTGCTATTCGGTAGCGGTAGAGCTAGAGCCATTTACGTTTGAGCAGCACGAAAGTTTAGGGACTAGTCAGGCTACACCTAATGACGGAAACGGCGGAGGGGAGTTACATGATGAACGGTAGAGATTATATCTAACGTACAGGCTGACCCCCCTTGGACTTATGACATGTTTTCACTACTGTGATACGTATGGGCAAACTTCTGTTGACCTTCCTTCCCCATCATCTTTACTACTTCCCCGTTTTATGTATTTAGCTACTTAGATAGTTTTAACTTGTGCTTATCTATAATTCATGCAAGTTAATTGTCTCTCTGTGGTAAGAAACAATGAGAGTCCATTAACAATTATCAAATCACACTATTCCTTAGGCTTACTTTTAAATAATAACGTTTATGTGAACCCGATTTTATTCCAAATAGACTTAGGCCTAATGAGAAAATCATGTTCATCACAACGGAAACAACAGATTAAGTTAGTCTTCGTATTTCTTAACTACGTTCAGATGCAAGTTCCTTTTCTCCTGGAAAGAGATAACAAAAACAGATGTTGTTTGGTCATTGAACTGCCCTTCAAATAAAGTTGCAGTGTTCTTCGTGTTATTACCAATTGTCCTCAAAAAAACATTTATAATTCTTACCATTTTTTTAAAGAAGTTAAAAGAACTTACAACGTCTTCAATTGTCTTATATAATTTAAATTAGTTTCTCAAGATCTTGAATTGTTGTGTATATTAACCCCGAGGAAGCGGCAAAAGTGAAACGTTGGTTAAGATAAAAAAAATATTTTATGTAAATCTGGAGTATAAAGGTCGTATTTTCTAAACTTTTTATCAAAATGTGTAAATCCCTCCAAAACATATGCAGCTTTAATTACAGACAAGGGCTCAAGTTTACTGAGTGATTGAACAATTAAGAATGTTCTTCAACACCGTCCATTGTTGAACATGTGAAGTTTATCAATATAACGACCACAAAGAAACGCATAAAACTGAAAAGCAGCATCTCAAAATGCTTTTCATTCTGTCTCAAATGAACAACACGTTTTTGAGACTTGAATCCGTTATTTTGAGTTGTGGGTAGTACGCATGTAACATTCAATTCACATTCTAACCAAATATAATGCTAAAATTTTATGGTTCGAACCCTGGGTGGGCACAGTGTAAGTAGTCCATTGTGGAGTTTTGACGCAATCCAATTGTGCAGCTTTTTTGTTTTAAAAGTAAACAAACAAAGACACGTATAATTCCATTAGGTATCCGACTTTGGCCAAGTTTTGTACGTGTTAAAACATAACCTTTCCAAAAGTGCTGGGGTTAAACAATAAATATATCAACGGAAATACCTTATGTAAAGGTAGTTGTAACTTTTCACTTTAAATCATTTAGAATTATAAATATCACTTTCAGAAGCTTATTCGATGTGCAATCAATAGAATTAGTTAACTTGTGCGGAAAATTTCTGAGTTTTTGTCAATTTATAATCTTTCTATTTTATCTTATCAGAAGTTTTATAACGTTTTCATTTTTTGTTTTTCTTTGTTTCAGAAATCTGCCGGTTGGCGTCACCTGGTTTAATACTTTTTTACAGCTTGATATTATAATTGGAAATATTCTTGAAATATATATTATTTAAATAGCTAGATATACAGATAAATCAATAATACATCATGTCTTTATACGATTTTGATTTTAATCGTTCTATTAAGTCTTCGGATAGATAGACAAAAGTGCGTGGAAAATTAAACTCCATAATACGTCATACTTTGAAATCACCGCTTCATATGCCTGTATATTAGTACGATTAATCTAAGGCCTATTATTCTATTCTTTCTATATGTAATTAAGCCGAAGATGGCAAAGTATTGTATGTAAAGCAACTCGTAAAGGAAGTTTGGAAACGATTAAACGAAAACTCAAATAATAATGACTTATAAATTTAACCAGTGACCTCGTTACGGCTATGTGTCGACGAACCGCGTCGGTGGATATTTAAGTGTCTGATTAAACTGTCAATTGTATGTAACAAATCAGAAGAACGAAACAAAAATGTCGTTGTTGACTCCCTCATTATTCTGTTAACAACTACCCATTTCTCTGCTAATTCCAACTCTTCCCCCTCGGCTCTGATAACACGTCTGATAAGAGCAACGGACCAGCTGAACGAGAACCAATTAAACAGACCAATAATATTAATCCCCAAACCGTATTTGAAAAGCAGGAAAGGGGTAAATATGATTTAGTGATGGGCATGTTAATGAAACCGAATATATTTGCTTTATAAACATAGGCGATTAATTGCTGTAGGACCGATTAGCCCAAGGAACTTTCTTAGTCTCTAAAAAATGTCGTTAGTCACTTAATAACACACTATAATAAACTTGTCATTTTGAAACCTTATAGATATGTAAAAAAAAAAAAACATATGCCAGATGCTTTTACTATACAGATTACGCAGTTAAAAATAACTTCCAGGACCTTTGGTTAACCTTTCCACGAGGAGAAAAAAACCATCAGTATTATATATTGTATGTTTTGTAAGGAGAATGTGTAAATACAAACAAGAATGAGCACGCTAGACTTAAACCTTGTGCCCTTTCTACATTGTTTGAAACAAATAAAAGGTGTTTGACTTTCTCACGTGACTGATTTTACTTAACGATAACACGTGCTACGCGAGGGTTAAAGCCTATCATTACTCACAAGCTAGAAGAAACCCGTTCTTCTCTCAATGCAGAAAATAAGATGAAGTGAATACCAATTGCGAGGTTTGAAATAACCATTAAGACTTTAATATTTTGAAGGTTTCCGTCGGTCGCTTTTGGACGTAAATATACCATGTATAACAAAATAACACGTTACAACAAGTAAAAAAAAAACGGAAAATTATAACCAGCCCAATCTTTGAAGTATAACAGATGTTGGTAACGATTTTAACATGGTAAACAACTATTATTGTAAAATGAGTTTCTGTAAGAACGAAGTTCAGAGTCTGCTGGTTTCAGATCTGAATTTAGTAGTAGGGATAGCCAAGGTTTCCAAATAATTCACGCACCGAAAAACCACCCTATTCAATTCCTAATTGAAAAAAA
The DNA here is from genome assembly GCF_000517525.1 of Limulus polyphemus. Lineage (NCBI taxonomy): Eukaryota > Metazoa > Arthropoda > Merostomata > Xiphosura > Limulidae > Limulus > Limulus polyphemus. The sequence goes on from NW_013667070.1 coordinate 28,965, forward strand.
AAACGATCATTCGATTGGTTACGATAAGTTAAGCGCATATTTACTAATAATACGCTAAAAATGTTGCTAAAATTTTCGGTATAACAATTCAGAAATTTCTAAAATAACTTTTCCGTCTAGTACCTACCTACATGATCACGTCAGCAGCGCTAGCCCCTAGACACCTCGGACTATCGCTACAAAACTTCTCCAGCTTACTTGACTGCTCTGTGGATATCCGTTTTTGATATAAGGATAAATAAAAAAATATATACAGATTTTTTTTTAGACACGGTACACATATCATGCAAGTACTTAAATACCTTTTAACTCCATTTCAATCCAACAGATGGCGATACATATCGATGGATAGATACGCGAAAGTTTCTAAAGGTAAAAGTAAACAAACAAGAGCATTAAAAAATTATGAATTTTAAAATGAAGTAGGGATCCTGCTACAAAAAATATTGAAACAAGAAGTAAAACCACAATCATAAATTTATGAAATTTAATCCCTAATTTGGCAGCTTTATACACTTATCTGTAGGCCAAAGTAAGGATTACATTTTATGAACTTGTGATTGTGGTTTTAATTCTTGTAAAAGTTATAGCTATCAGGGACAGGGCTGTACTAAAAGTTTATAGACATAAAAAAACTGGACAAATAAGTAGGAAAAAAAGTTAAAATTATAACAGAAATCGTTGCTACAATAAAAAATAAAACAAGTGATGCTAGTTGGATAGATTTTAAAACTATTTTCAATCCCTACTGTGGTTGGCTTTGTGATCCGTATAGCTAAATGAAGCGGTCTTAAATTGCAGCAACGATCCCTATTTTTTCCGTTAAAATTTTAAATGTTTTTTCCTATTTATAAACAGTATATACGGGAAGTAGTATTTGTATGGGAAGTTTTTTTGTTTGTTGCTAAGTGCAAAGCTATATAATGGGCTATCTGCGCAATGCTCACAACGGGTATCGAAACCAAATTTTTAGCGTTAAAAGGCTACAGACTTGCCACCGAGCCATTGGAGGGGGGAGGGCATATAAGAAATATACTGCTACACCGATTACCAGGCTAGAGAAGAAGAAAAAAGAAACTTCTGTAGGGAAAAAAATACGATGTATTTAACGTATTCTGTAGGGAAAAAATACGATGTATTTAACTAGACTGAAGAAAAAGCTAAGCGAAATGTATTCTGTAGGGTAAACCTTGTGACGTCAATACTCTAGAACGAAATATTATAATCTATATGTTGTCATGATGTATAACAGAAATTGAAATAGTGTTGTATGACACTGAGATACAAAATTGCTCTTGGAGATATATATATATATGGAACTTTGTACTTACAAAAAACGTTGTTGAACCAAAATTTACATACATGTTGTTAATGTTATTAGCAGTAGTTTCGTACGAGTTCGTGTTTTCGGAGTCCATACGTGCGTTGGCAAGTTTTCTGGTACTCTAAAGAATGAAAGATCGGTGAAAGTTGAAAGTCGTCAGACTCGGTGAAATACACAAAATATATCTTTAAGCAAGGAAAAAGCTTTAACATTAGATATATATAATAATTTTAACAGTGTTTTGTCTGCTGTCTTGTAGTTATAATTAGTCACCAAGTAAGGTTGAGTATATTTATAGCAAGTAATTAATGTTCGCTCTCAGAATGGAATCTTCATTCTTAATTGTTTTAACCTAACTGAAATACATTCTTATAGCTACATGTCAGGAGAGATACGGTCCTTATAGCTACATGTCAGGAGAGACACGGTCCTTATAGCTATATGTCAGGAGAAACATGGTCCTTATAGCTACATGTCAGGAGAAACACGGTCCTTATAGTTACATGTCAGGAGAAACATGGTCCTTATAGCTACATGTCAGGAGAGACGGCCCTTATAGCTACATGTCAGGAGAGAGACGGTCCTTATAGCTACATGTCAGAAGAGACACCGTCCTTATAGTTACATGTCAGGAGAGACACGGCCCTTATAGCTACGTATCAGGAGAGACACGGCCCTTATAGCTACGTATCAGGAGAAACACGGTCCTTATAGCTACATGTCAGGAGAAACACGGCCCTTATAGCTACATTTCAGGAGAAACATGGTCCTTATAGCTACATGTCAGGAGAGAGACGGCCCTTATAGCTACATGTCAGGAGAAACATGGTCCTTATAGCTACATGTCAGGAGAAACATGGTCCTTATAGCTACATGTCAGGAGAAACATGGTCCTTATAGCTACATGTCAGGAGAGAGACGGCCCTTATAGCTACATGTCAGGAGAAACACGGTCCTTATAGCTACATGTCAGAAGAGACACCGTCCTTATAGCTACATGTCAGGAGAAACACGGCCCTTATAGCTACGTGTCAGAAGAGACACCGTCCTTATAGCTACATGTCAGATGAGACACCGTCCTTATAGCTACGTGTCAGAAGAGACACCGTCCTTATAGCTACATATCAGGAGAGAGACGGTCCTTATAGCTACATGTCAGAAGAGACACCGTCCTTATAGCTACATATCAGAAGAGACACCGTCCTTATAGCTACATGTCACAAGAGACACGGTCCTTAAAGCTACATGTAAGAAGAGACATCGTCCTTATAGCTACATGTCAGGAGAGACACCGTCCTTATAGCTACATGTCAGAAGAGACACCGTCCTTATAATTACATGTCAAGAGAAATACGGCCCTAGACAATTTTTAGTTAGAAAAGATGACGGTTTAAAAGTTTAGGTAAATAACATTATAGTTTGTGTGTGTGTGTGTGTGACACACCAGACAAAATTGAGTTTCAAACTCAAAAAGTTAAAAGCAAATGGTTAGAAAACCCATCCAAACTTTTCGGCACATCTAGTGTCTTCCTCAGTGGATGCTCTACATTGTACGGTAGTAACAACGCGATATTTTAGTTGTATTGTTTAACTGGTACCAATAATCGTGTGATTCTTGTCTCCTAGGATACGGCATGATTTATTATGGGTTTGCTTGTAACATCACTATTTGTCTATACCTCGTTCTTAGCGTTATAGGCTTTCAGACTTTCTGCTGAGCCAATGGGGAGGGGAATATGATTTTATGTATGAATGTGGACGTGCCTATGCTAAGCCTATCCGGCAGATTTTAATATCATTCTTTTGTTATTTAAGTGTTACCACAATAGAGTTCATCCCGTGTTTCACAGGGATCTTATATATTTTACTGATTCTGTTTTAGGGTTGATTGAAGTAAAATATGGGTTAAAGTTTGGCAGATTTTTACCCATTTGTGTATTTGAAACTAAATTTTGTCTGACGTGCCACTAAAAAGGTTTTTTGTTAAATCCTTAATTTTTTTTATTTTTTACGATATACATAATTCTTCGTGGCTCTATAATGACGTCGCTAAAGGTCTTTGGAAGTTAATATTTCAGTTCTAATGACTACATTTTCACAATTTGTTTTTTTTTTCTTAAAATTTTTATTTATATAATTATAACTGAATTCGAGTAAACCAATCTTGATTAAAATAAACCTCGCGCTTTATACTTTTCTGAAGACTCACGGGTGATATGAAATAAAACGAGGACGTTTGGTTATAAAATATAAATAGACATTGAACCTAGGGATTATATGCTCATTTAAGTCGGTGGGGACCCGGTATGGACAGGTGGTTTGGGCGTTCGACTCGCAATCGTAAGGGTCGCGGGTTCGAATCCCCGTCCCACCAAAACATGCTCGCCCTTTCAGCCGTGGGGGCGTTATAACGTGACGGTCAATCCCACTATTCGTTGGTAAAAGAGTAGCCCAAGAGTTGGCGGTGGGTGGTGATGACTAGTTGCCTTCCCTCTTGTCTTACACTGCTAAATTAGGGACGGCTAGCGCAGATAGCCCTCGTGTAGCTTTGCGCTAAATTCAAAACAAACAAACAATTGTTAAATCAAACTCTTTAGTACTTTCCAAATAATAGTATAAAAGAATGAAAGTATACGTATTTACGGCAACGCTACTAAGGCCATCTGACGCCGTCCCTAATTTTGACCTACTGACCAGAAGGAAGACAACCACTCAGCAGCACTCTACCACCGGTCATGCAAGATAATAGATTGACTGTTATTCTTACAATGCACCGCTAAAACCGTGCGGAAAATATTCGGTAGTATCGTATTGATTCGAACCCGGCTCGTCAGCAATACCATAGGGTTGATCGGATGGTGATTAGCAAGTGTTATTTTTATAAGGAATGAATGAAAATAAAATTATTATAAGGTTTAGCCACTCACCTTGCCAAGTTTGCACGAGCGGCTGGTAATGTGGCCATGTCCTCCTTTAGTAGGTACTTTCTCACACCGATTACATAGTTCTCAAAATACGTAGGCCAGTGAAGTTTCTTCAAAGAAAAATTAAATAGCTGGAAAAAGAAAGCCGAATTGTTAAACTTTCACGTAATTAAACATTTAGAATATCATGATTATATGATATCCTTTAATACCATAACATCTGGAAAATCAGACTGAACTATTAACCTTTATGAACTCAAGTATCTAGAAGATTTATATGAATTATTAGCCTTTAGTATCATAAAACTAAAGATGTAGAAAATCAAGATGAACTCTTAGCCTTCCATGAACCTAGAAGATCCAAGTGAATTGTTAGACCATCATTAACTTAAGTACCTAGAAGATCCAGATCAACTGACAACGTTTAATATCATAAAACTAAAGATGTAGAAAATCAAGATGAACTGTTAGCCTTCCATGAACCTAGAAGATCCAAGTGAATTGTTAGACCATCA